>NW_022991963.1:0-35000 GCF_902827175.1 Gymnodraco acuticeps | reverse complement strand
TCCTGCTGATGTTCAGGTGTATATCAGTATATAGTGTCTCTACTTTAAAGAGTCCTCTCCTGCTGATGTTCAGGTGTATATCAGTATGTAGTGTCTCTACTTTAAAGAGTCCTCTCCTGCTGATGTTTAGGTGTATATCAGTATGTAGTGTCTCTACTTTAAAGAGTCCTCTCCTGCTGATGTCCAGGTGTATATCAGTATGTAGTGTCTCTACTTTAAAGAGTCCTCTCCTGCTGATGTTCAGGTGTATATCAGTATGTAGTGTCTCTACTTTAAAGAGTCCTCTCCTGCTGATGTTCAGGTGTATATCAGTATGTAGTGTCTCTACTTTAAAGAGTCCTCTCCTGCTGATGTTTAGGTGTATATCAGTATGTAGTGTCTCTACTTTAAAGAGTCCTCTCCTGCTGATGTCCAGGTGTATATCAGTATGTAGTGTCTCTACTTTAAAGAGTCCTCTCCTGCTGATGTTCAGGTGTATATCAGTGTGTAGTGTCTCTACTTTAAAGAGTCCTCTCCTGCTGATGTTCAGGTGTATATCAGTATGTAGTGTCTCTACTTTAAAGAGTCCTCTCCTGCTGATGTTCAGGTGTATATCAGTATGTAGTGTCTCTACTTTAAAGAGTCCTCTCCTGCTGATGTTCAGGTGTATATCAGTATGTAGTGTCTCTACTTTAAAGAGTCCTCTCCTGCTGATGTTCAGGTGTATATCAGTATGTAGTGTCTCTACTTTAAAGAGTCCTCTCCTGCTGATGTTCAGCTGTATATCAGTATGTAGTGTCTCTACTTTAAAGAGTCCTCTCCTGCTGATGTTCAGGTGTATATCAGTATGTATTGTCTCTACTTTAAAGAGTCCTCTCCTGCTGATGTTCAGGTGTATATCAGTATGTAGTGTCTCTACTTTAAAGAGTTCTCTCCTGCTGATGTTCAGGTGTATATCAGTATGTAGTGTCTCTACTTTAAAGAGTCCTCTCCTGCTGATGTTCAGGTGTATATCAGTATGTAGAGTCTCTACTTTAAAGAGTCCTCTCCTGCTGATGTTCAGGTGTATATCAGTATGTAGTGTCTCTACTTTAAAGAGTCCTCTCCTGCTGATGTTCAGGTGTATATCAGTATGTAGTGTCTCTACTTTAAAGAGTTCTCTCCTGCTGATGTTCAGGTGTATATCAGTATGTAGTGTCTCTACTTTAAAGAGTCCTCTCCTGCTGATGTTCAGGTGTATATCAGTATGTAGAGTCTCTACTTTAAAGAGTCCTCTCCTGCTGATGTTCAGGTGTATATCAGTATGTAGTGTCTCTACTTTAAAGAGTCCTCTCCTGCTGATGTTCAGGTGTATATCAGTATGTAGTGTCTCTACTTTAAAGAGTCCTCTCCTGCTGATGTTCAGGTGTATACCAGTATGTAGTGTCTCTACTTTAAAGAGTCCTCTCCTGCTGATGTTCAGGTGTATATCAGTATGTAGTGTCTCTACTTTAAAGAGTCCTCTCCTGCTGATGTTCAGGTGTATATCAGTATGTAGTGTCTCTACATGTCTCCATGCTTTAATGTTCAAAAAGCTCTTTATTGTTCTCATACTGTCTGTGCTGCAGCACCTCTTTTCACCCTCTGTCTGAAACCAGAGCCCAGTCTGCTCTGATCGGTTAGTTGGCCGGCTCTGTTGTGATTGGTCAACCAGCTTAGAGATGTCCCGCCCCTTAGCCTATCACATACAATGTGTTGGACTACTAGCCAATAGGAGCATGAGTGTCCAACCGTGATGTCACCATGTTCCAGAAGTTAAATAGTGATTGGAAACTACCTTTATTTTACTTTAAGTTGTGATTGCTCAACCGCTTAGAGATGTTACATAGTGATGTCACTTTGTTAGTGACAACAAGGGGGTTCAATGGACACTATTTACATGCACAGAAACCTAAATAACACAATGGTGCTTGCACTTACCTTCCTTACTACTCGTATAGTTAATCAACATGAATCCAAATTTGTATGAAACATATTTTAATATATAAAACCTAATGCAATATATGCATAACTTGTTACACATCTGTACACTGTACATATCACCCTTCAAACAAACGCCTCGCAACGCCTAAACATCTTAAGAGGTTGACTTTATTTGATCCCTTTACTGTCATTAGCGTTACATTGATAGTTTCCCTTTTGGTTAAACAAAGTATTGAATATTAAAAGCATATACGCACTTTAGGAAGTCATGGCATAAGTTATAAACTGCTGAATAAGCACCGTAACTTACAGGATTTGCGCTTTGTCGGTACCTATTGGTTGTTTCCTTTCCTAAAGGATGCACCAGTGTATCCTAAAGGAGATAGCATTGAAGCTCCTTTCCTATCCTCTACAGAATTCAAACATCTCTTATCATGGCTGACACTTCGGGTCATTTCACACAAACCTGAGAGAAAAAGACAATCCGACCTCAACATCTTTCGTCTCTACCTCATAACGTTTCCATTTCCACGTTCAGAGTCCATGCCCACACGTAGTGCAGCGAATGGGACGATGCACCGCTGCACATCACATTTAGGGAAATGGGAGAACGAGCACATGTCAGGGGAAATGCACCTCCAGGTTTACCCACAATCCTCCTCACCTCCGCGTGGTGAAATGTTGACCGGGGGGAATCCCGCAGTGTTTAACTTTAAGTGAAACGCTTTTGATTAATGCTAAGGAAGTGGTGAGAGTACATGGAGTCTAGTAGACCCAGCAGTAATCACAGGTTTTAGTCATAAAGCTCTCTTCAGAATCAGAATACTTTATTGTCTGTTAAATGTTCATACAATGGGAATGTGTCAACACAACACTAACCTTAGCTTAACATATAATTCATACACACAAAAAGAGCAGAAATTACATCTTAAAGTGACAGTATACAAAAGGGCAGAGTGGTTTGATCTTACACGGGCTTCGGTCAATTAAAACCAGAGGTGTGAAGTAGTGGAGTACAAATACTTCGTTACTGTACTTAAGTAAATGATTCTGGTATCAGTATTTTACTCCAATCTTTATAGACAGCTTTTAGCTTTTACTCCTTACATTTTTAACACAAATTCCTGTACTTTCTACTTCTTACATTTTCAAAACAGGCTTTAGTTTCAATCTGGTAGCATGATCATTATTATTTAGAGTCATTGTCTATTTCAGCATAAAGTCATACAGAAAACACCATCAGTGCATGTATGACAATGACCGTATTAACATTCTTGTCATGGCTTCTTTTTACTTAAGTACATCTGAAAGCCCATACTTATTTACTTTCACTTGAGTAAAGAAGTTTAGTCAGTATTTTGAAACACCAGTATCTGTATTTCTACTTGAGTGAAGGATGTGTGTAGTTGTGCCGTTTCTGATTAAAACATCAGATGTATTAAGAATAAATAATTTATCATGAAGGATGGGTCATGACCGAAAGAACGAGATCGCGGATACAAGCGGCCGAGATGGGTTTTCTCCGCAGGGTGGCTGGTGTCTCCCTTAGGGATAAGGTGAGAAGTTCGGTCATCAGGGAGGGACTCGGAGTTGAGCCGCTCCTCCTTCGCGTCGAAAGGAGCCAGTTGAGGTGGTTCGGGCACCTAGTAAGGATGCCACCTGGGCGCCTCCCTAGGGAGGTGTTCCAGGCACGTCCAGCTGGGAGGAGACCGAGGGGTAGACCTAGGACCAGGTGGAGGGATTATATCTCTTCGCTGGCCTGGGAGCGCCTTGGGATCCCCCAGTCAGAGCTGGTTGATGTCGCCAGGGAAAAGAAAGTTTGGGGCTCTCTGCTGGAACTGCTACCCCCGCGACCCGACCACGGATAAGCGGGAGAAGATGGATGGATGGAATTTAGTGTTAGAGCCAGTATTTTAAAAAGGGCCATATAATCGTTACGTCAGTAGTCAAGACTGTATAAAGGATTCCAATTCCCACGGCGCCTCCTCAGAGACAGAGATGGACAACATGTCAGAAAGACGGCGTCGAGGAACAGTTTTTAACCGTTAAGTTACTGTTAAAGTTACAGAAGCCTATACGTAGAAAGAAAGAAAGAAAGTGCACCTAAGTTGTTCAATATTTTCTTTTAGATTTGTTCTCTTTTGTCGGTTTGTTTTGACTATTGTAAAGGCATGTTTTCTTTGTTGAACGTGTGAAAATGTTGTTAATTTATTTTAAGTAAAGCCATATCACAATATCAACACACCAGCAGTGGCCAAGCAACTCATCCCAATGTGAGTAAAACAAATCAGATTGAAGGGCAACGCGTTACAACTGTCGGATTAAGGCGTCTAAGTGGCTTGGATAGGAAACAAAGGAAGGAAGCAGCGACATTTAGTATACATTAAACACACACTTGAATACAGTCAAGGTATGTGTGTTTTTACAAAGAGACGTTCATTTTTAGAAGAGAAATGCCTGGAATAATCAGACTCAAAACCCTTTTTTTTCTTTGACTGTCTGATGATTGGATCTTGTCTTCTCGAAGCCCTTCGCTGCAGGAAGTGTCCCTGATTGGCAGGCCGCCTCTTTATGAAATAACTGAGACTCTGCGCTGCAACAACAGTTGTGCAATAAGTCAGAGAGGGAAGCGAAAAGGGAAGCGGCTTCAGGGGCTTGTGGCACCTGATTACCCCCCCACACACACACATTTTTCCCTTTACATGCACACACACACACTCTAACTCAGCAGGGGTTGGGCAACTTTTACTATGTCAGCTAATCTGTGGCAATGAGACGCAGGACTCCCCACTAACAGAGGAACCTGGCAGAGTCCTTTTATACCTTTTTAATGATCTTAAAGCACATTTTTTACTTTAATGTTAATGTAAATAGTTGTATTCTATTTGATCTGTTATTAGACATCTATTTAATTTTATATTAATTTTTTTTTATTTATTCCACATGCTTTAAATTCCTTTTTTAACTAGTTCTATTTTTTATATTTATTTGAACTTTAATTCCTCATGAAATATTAATATTTTGTATACCCTTTTGTTATAGTATAAAGCAATAAAGGATTCTGGTTGATGTTTGCTGTTATAAGTTTGTATCTTCCTGTTGCATTTATTAAGTCACTTTGGATAAATGCATCTGCTAAATGAAAGGTGTCAATAACAACTTGATCATTGTCATTCGAATTCAACCTTTTTAAAGGTACTTTTAGTTTATTTCAAGATTGAAATCCCCTCTCTTTCGCTCCTGCAGTATATTCCAGACGGGGCCCCTCACTAGAGTGCAGTTTTCTCTCCACAAAGAACTATAATTTAGATTACACGTGACAAGAGTTACAGCTGATGTCAAGTGTGTGTGTGTGTCCCTTCTACCCCGACTTTCCAAACTAACAAGTCAAACCGCCTGCGATCAAAGGGGCCCCAGGATTTACCGCTTTAATTTGGCAGTGAAAATGGCTGATGGCGGCTGTTAGCAGTGGAGGGCCCCCCTGTTAGCACTTAGCGAGCTAACTGGAGTGACGGGCATCTGGCTGGGTGGCTGCCTGGCTGCCTGGCTCTTTGGACCCTGGTTCCTCCCACTTTTGCCCCACATTGACCCCACGCAACTCCTTTCTCCTTGAAGGAGACACCATGCAGGCATTTCCTGACGATTTATGTCCCTGTGCCACAAGCTGGGGCATGCCCTACACTAAAAACCCACCGCGGGCCCTTATAGCACACGCGCCCGGCCCCCCACCATTCTGAATATAGTTTTGCACACTCGTGTTAATGATTAATCACCCCTTTTTAAATACTATTATTAACTTGTATTGTGGGAGGAGATACAACAAGTGGTGTTGTTATTAAGAAATGCATAATGTCTCTTATGTACATTGCCTTGTGTTTTTTATGCTGCTGCAACACAAACATTTCCCAAATTGGGATCAAAAAAGTACCTATCTATCTATCTATCTATCTATCTATCTATCTATCTATCTATCTATCTATCTATCTATCTATCTATCTATCTATCTATCTATCTATCTATCTATCTATCTATCTATCTATCTGTCTATCTATCTGTCTGTCTGTCCGTCCGTCCGTCCGTCTATCACATTGCGCTGACACTTTTATCCAAAGTGACATACAATAAGTGCATTCGACCAAGAAGATAAAAACTAGAAAACAGAATCATAAAGTACATCAGGTTTCATAGAGCCAAAACATTTCAAGTGCTACTCAACTGGCTTTAGATAAGCCAGTCCTTTATTAGTATATAGGTGCTTTGATAGTAATTATATCGCTCGAAGTGGAGTCGAAAGAGATGAGTTTTCAGTCTGCGCCGGAAGATGTGTAAGCTATCTGCTGTCCTGATGTCAATGGGGAGCTCATTCCACCATCTTGGAGCCAGGACAGCAAACCCACATGTTTTTGCCGATGGGAACTTGGGTCCCCCTTGCAGCGAGGGCGCAACGAGTCGTTTGGCTGATGCAGAGCGTAGTGCACGCGCTGGGGTGTACGGTTTAACCATGTCCTGGATGTAGGAAGGGCCAGATCCATTCGCAGCATGGTAAGCAAGTACCAGTGTCTTGAAGTGGATTCTAGCAGTTACCGGAAGCCAGTGAAGGGAGCGGAGGAGCGGAGTGGTGTGGGAGAATTTAGGAAGGTTGAAGACCAGGCGAGCCGCTGCATTCTGGATGAGCTGCAGAGGTCGGATGGCACATGCAGGTAGACCAGCCAGGAGGGAGTTGCAGTAGTCTAGGCGTGAGATGATGAGAGCCTGGACCAGAACCTGAGTCGCTTTCTGAGTCAGCTGGGGACGTATCTTCCTGATGTTGTAAAGCGTGTATCTGCAGCAACGGGTTGTAGCAGCGATGTTTGCAGTGAAGGACAGGTTGTTATCTAGGGTCACACCCAGATTCCTTGCAGTCTGAGTCGGGGAAACAACTGAGGTGCCGATGTTGATTGTTAGGTCAAGAGTGGGACAATCTTTTCCCAGGAGGAAGAGCAGCTCAGTCTTGTCAAGGTTGAGCTTGAGGTGGTGAGCAGACATCCACTGAGAGATGTCAGCTAGACAAGCAGAGATGCGTGCGACGACCTGGGTCTCTGAGCGGGGAAAGGACAGAATTAATTGGGTGTCGTCAGCGTAGCAGTGGCATGAAAAACCATGCGGGCTAATGAATGATCCGAGCGAGTTTGTGTACAAGGAGAAGAGGAGGGGACCAAGAACAGAGCCCTGAGGAACCTCTGTAGTTAATTGACAAGGGTCGGACTTGTCGGATCTATCTATATATCTATATCACAAACTGGTGTGAGAAATCAGAGGGTTTTTTACTTTATTCTAGCATGATTTCAAGATTCAAGGCTTTATTGTCATGTGCACATTAGCTACAGTGTAGATATGGCAATGAAAAACTGAAGTCACAGGCTCCTCCAACAGTGCAACATGAATAGATATAGGACATAAAACAGATACAATAGTGCAAGAGAATTTCTTATTATTGGCATGAAATCCTGTGTATAATGGGTGCTATACAGGACAGGTGCTCATATGGCAGTATCATACTGATTCCCCTCTGTATAATGTGATACACATGGAAAATGATCTGTGCTGCTGTCATACTAAGAAACTGGTTAGTGCATGCTTCATCAAAATGCCTTTCCTCTGTTTTCACCACACCTAAAGAATAAGTCATTAACACGTTATCCTTTCCAGATGAACAAGATTTTGTTACCATACGTTAACGTTGACATCCCTAGATTATATAACAATGTAAATGTGTCTTAATCGTTCTATTTTTGTATCTATATACAGTATGTATCTATAGATACTTGTAGACAAAACAATTTCCCAATATGAGATTAATAAAGTATATATAATCTAATCTAATTGCACCCAGTTGTGGAATGTAACTGTACGTAGACTGGAGTACTTCACTTGAGAATTGTTACTTTATTATACTTTATTATTTTTACTACATTTTGCAGGTAAATGTTGTAATCTTTACTCCTCTACTCAAAAACTCAATATGAGCCTTTTGATAGAAGGGGTTGCACGATGTTGCCCCTGCAAGTGCAACCAACGAGCCTAAATCAATATGTTAGAAAGACTCCGATGCACTCAAGCAGAGCCACCACAGCAAAGTAGAAAAATACTAATCACAGTTTCTACAACAACGTTAAATCAGGGGGTTAAAGCAGCAGCGGAGGGACGCTGTGACTAATGCAAATGAGGGACATCAGTGTGAGCGTTGGGGGACTCTGTCTACATCTCCTCTGCATGTCTTACTCTCCAAAGGTTAAGTGGCTGCTTTTGCCGGCTAATTCGGCCATATGCTCATCTGTGCATTTGACACTGGCGCGCAGCAAATTATGCCTTGTGAATATGCAGCCAATTTAAAAAAAAAAAGAAAGAAAAAGGACTTCATCGCTCACTAGCTCTTGTCTTTTGAGTTTCAAGTTGTTAAATGGAAATGAATCTTGTGATAGCACTGGTTTTAAAAGGTTGCATTGCGGTGACTTATGATCCAGTCACGCTGAATTCTACTGCCTTTTGCATAACTTGTTGCATAAGCACTGGCAGGCACACTGTGTCATGTACGGTCCATGTCATTTCTGCTTTTGGTCGGGCTTATTACAGTACAGACCGTTCCCTAATGTCACAGCGGTTTTAAAACCACACAAGCCATCGTTCCCCGTCTCTTTTCTTTTTTTTTGTCATCTAAGAACTGGCTTCCTGTTTTCATTGTGTTCTTTCTCTCTGCGGAGGTGTCGTAACCCAGGAGAACGTGCCAAGAACAAACCAAGGTCTGGTGGGGAGAGTGTGGAAACACACACACACACAAATATCCAGATGCTAAAATGTGTGTGTGCGTGCTGTTTGATGTGTGATGTGTATGGCATGTACAGTACTCGATGCCAAGCCATAAAAAGCCGTTTGCCTGGGCCTGATCTGATATGCCCTTCCATAGCAGAGTGAGAGCACGCCAGGTTCCTGCCTCTCTTTTTACTGTTGTACACTCTTGTACACACACATTAAGTATAGGTTAGCATGGCATAGCTCAATGGAGGGACATACAAGTAGCAAAGTGTGGTGCAAGGACATCTTACTGAACCATTACTTGGCGATGAATCAGGAGATGCAATGTACACGCCTTGCATATTATAGGGATTCTTATGAAGTGGGGTCATATGAGGTATTTATTTACATGCATGCCAGGTTTTTGTTGTTCTAAAGTGTAACAGTAAAGTTAAGGTTAACATAGCAATCCAGGTCATAGCTCAAAGGCTACATGCAAGAAGCAAAACGTGGTGCAAGAGAAGTGTTTAGAAGGTTTAGATGAGAAGCAGAAAAGTGTTGGCCTTTCACGATAAAGGGATTGTTTGAAGTGGAGTTATATGAGGTCAAAAGTCACTGTAATATCTAAAAGCTGATTTAACCCGTTAAACCACTTAAATTACACATTCATGCTAAATAACCAATGGAGTTAGGAATGGACAACCAACATCAGTGAGAAAGGTCAAATGAGTGTTTTTGTCAATGGAGTCCGGTGGCGTTCATAATGGCTTCAGTTTCACGATTAAAAAACGGTAAGGTAACCTAAATCATTCTGGGTTTATTAGGAGGGCCATTTTTAAGAGGTGTGAAATGTTTTTGCTGCAGAAATATATCTTCCTTTCATATTAAAGAGGCTGGTTCAGTGTTTTTAAGGCGGGGTGGTCCGTGGTCTGTACTTTGGAGAAGCTGATCCAACCCTTTAAAACATTAGACCATAATGCAATGTGATTTTTGTCAATGGAGTCTGGTGGCTTTAACACGTTTAGATAAAGGCAGCAGCAACACTGTAAACCAATAAAACATTCTCAATGTAACACAGACTGAAACTCGTACTGTTTTTACTACTAACTACATACTGTGAGTCCCTTATCTTGATTTCTTGCCTGTACTAAAATAATAAAAAAGATCAAAGCTTAAGCCTTCAGATTACACAGTATCAGACTGCCAATCAAAAGCATTTCCAACATCACAGTCCATCCATTTCCTAAAAAAAAGTACTCTATACGCACTTGAGACATGGTACTGTACAAATGGGACATTTAGATACGAAGTTGCATTTAAATAATATATATTTTGTCTCCGCTTTAACTTTAATATGCAATCTTTGTCTCCCTTTCGCACAGTTTGTCCCAACATGTGTGTGAATATGTACTAAACGTCCATGCTTTTGTCTCCTTTTTCGTTGCACAGCTGGTGAGAAGGCCATAGTCTGTGACCAGTGTGGAGCCCAGTTCCAGACGGAGGAATCTCTGGAGTCTCATCGGAAGATACACACCGGTAGGAACACACACACACACACACAACACAAACACAAGCATATCATGTCCTTCTGTTTTATCAACACGTTGGTTGGTTTGTCCCGAACGCTTCCAATTTGTGGGAAAAGGTCGGAAGAATCAGATCACATTCCAACAGAGAAGCATCACGCATCACCAGGTCCCGTTCACACTCCCAATCTGTTTGTGTTTTTCCACAAGTCTGTGTGTGTGTGTGTGTGTGTGTGTGTGTGTGTGTGTGTGTGTGTGTGTGTGTGTGTGTGTGTGTGTGTGTGTGTGTGTGTGTGTGTGTGTGTGTGTGTGTGTGTGTGTGTGTGTGTGTGTGTGTGTGTGTGTGTGTGTGTGTGTGTGTGTGTGTGTGTGTGTGTGTGTGTGTGTGTGTGTGTGTGTGTGTGTGTGTGTGTGTGTGTGTGTGTGTGTGTGTGTGTGTGTGTGTGTGTGTGTGTGTGTGTGTGTGTGTGTGTGTGTGTGTGTGTGTGTGTGTGTGTGTGTGTGTATAGACAGACAGACAGACAGACAGACAGACAGACAGACAGACAGACAGACAGACAGACAGACAGACAGACAGACAGACAGACAGACAGACAGACAGACAGACAGACAGACAGACAGACAGACAGACAGACAGACAGACAGACAGACAGACAGATCACATCATCTCAGATTAGTCCCCCCTCGCCCTAAATCAAAACAGACCCAACAGTAATCAACAAACTGGGGGATCTTGGCAGGCCGGAGTTGTTTATCACGATGAAGATTTTGGAAGATGAGTGCGATGTAGGTGCCAAGATGTAAATAGGAAGAAAGTAAATCCCCCTGAAGCAGATGTGCGATGACCCAGAACAGCTTCAAGACGGGTGATGAACTCTTTAATTTGGGGGAAGGATTGACTCAATTCTCTCATCGTTGGGAACTCGATTTGTTTGGGATGAAGGTATGTGCCGGAGTGTTTGGGAGTCCCTTTGTTTCTCTTTGTTGCTTTGAATACGGCTCAGTTAAACAGAAAAGTTGATTTTATTGTGTTTTGTTTGGCTTTTTAGATGAGATTGGGTTAACCGCAGTGCTAATAGATCATCCTAAAATAGCACTTAAGTAAAAGTACTAATACCACACTGTAAAATTACTCTGGTTTAAGTAGTCCTGCATTGAAAATGTTCTTTAAAGCCCCTGTCACACTGTCCCGAAATTGACACCCGATGGACACACGATAAAGGAAATGTTCAAATTCGGCTGTTATCGTAACATCGGGCCATTCGTGAGGGCATCTAAGCCATCGTATGACCGCCGGTGGAGTTTCTCAGGCTCCGGCAGCAACTTCGTGAGCGGCAACTTCGTAAGGCACTCGTGAGGGCATCTTGTCAAATCGTGTCATCTTCGTGTTATCATCGGTGCATTCGCCCTCACTCTGATCGGGGCGAATGCCCGATGGCACCGATGATAACACGATGCCCTCACGATGTTCTTACGAAGGGCACAATTGACACACGAATTCAACACGAAAATGAACCTTCGCAAGGTCCTTCGGAAAATTTTTGGCATGCCAAAGATTTTGCCACCGCTCACGAAGTTGCTGCCGGAGCCTGAGAAACTCCACCGGCGGTCATACGAAGGCTTAAGATGCCCTCACGAATGGCCCGATGTTGCTACGATCACAGCCGAATTTGAACATTTCCTTTATCGTGTGTCCATCGGGTTTTTTTATTGCACAACAAAATCATGTAAATATATTATGTAAATAACCCAATTTGTGTTCTGTGAAACTGAAAAGGATATAATATATTATTTTGAAGGACGAGTTGACAGGAAGTTGTTGTTGCTATGGAAACAACATTACGGAGAAAACGTAATATCTTCTACATATAACGACGGATAAAGTAAAGAACAAAGTCTGAAGATATCTGTACAGTATCATAGTACTGTAACATAATTGTTTGTGTTACTTTCGTTGCAGTTGTATGTCTTGAATGTAATGTAAATGTTGCCTTCGTGTGTGGTTCGGGGCCATCTTCGTGCGAAATTCACAATTCCATATTCGTGTGTCCATCGGGTGTCAATTTCGGGACAGTGTGACAGGGGCTTAAGTGAAATTAAGCAGGTATAAAAAGCTACATTAAAGTATTAAAAGTACCCAATGCAAATAAAAGTTTGAAATACATTTGGACAATTATTGACATTTTTACACTACAAAATAATGGTGTCTAATTGGCTAAATGATTCTTGTATAAACAGTTGGCTAATAACATTTATCATCAGATGGTATATTTATAAATTACTCTTGTGTTCGCAAAAATCTAAATTTGTAAAGCTAGAACTAAAGCTGTGAAATAAATGTAATGAACATAAAAGTTGAATATTTCTCTTTGAATTGCTTTGCAGTAGAAGTATAAAGTTGCATATAAAGTGTATATCCAAGTAAAGTACAATAACCAAATATACTTGGGTTAAAACATGTCAAACCAAATTAGAAATAAAGTGTTAATTGAATGCCAATTAAAGCCAGATCCCCAAATTGGCCCCCATCATCATTATCATCGTCTTATTGTTTCGTCCTTGATCTGAAGCCGTGACCCTCACACTCCCATTGCGAGGATCCACTGTTTCTTTGCATCCATTCTCACCCCCCTCCCTCCCATTCCTCCTTAACATTTAAGAGGGGAAGGTGCAGGATATGGGGGGTTACTCCTGCAGGGCATGCCCTCAACCAATCAGATCCATGGAGGTAAAGGAGGGTTAAACGAGGCTAATGATCCAAGAGCCATAACAGCGGAAAGCAGCGCTCTAAATATAGAAATTCCAGCCTGGAACGAATGGGGGGGGGGGGGGGGGGGTCTCGGGTGTAAAAGCAGCAGCCGGGGCCAGACGTGTTTTCCTGCCAGACATAAGCAGTCATGGTATAGTAATCATGTGTTGAGCCCCTCTCAGGGATCAGGGTCTGCGGAAAAAATTGGCTCGAGGTAAAATATGACAAGACAGATCTATAGAACTAGGGTTACTATAATGACCTTGGTTGACCTTCACCATATGGTTCACAGTTGAACTTTCTCTGTGCACTTGAGCTCTACTATTTGACTTTCCCCAGATTAACAATATATTACTATTTGGTCTTGAAGAAATTGGCTCAAGGTAAAATATGACAAGGCAGATCTATAGAACTATAGGGTTACTATAATAACCTTAGATCCCAGTTTAACTTTCTCTGTGCTCTTATAACTACTTAAAGTGGTTAATTTGTAATCTTTACCACTTCACTTTCTCCAGGTTAACGGCATACAGTATTACTATTCAGGTTAAGAAATTGGCTCTAGCAAAATATAACAGAAGGGTGTGGCGCAGTGGGTTGTGCGTTGGTGTCGGATCAGGGGGTCACAGGTTCAAACCCCACTGCAGTCAGCATGTCGTTGTGTCCCTGAGACACTTCACCCCAAATTGCTCCTGTGGGGATTGATCCACAGCATTGAGTATGTGAGTCGCTTTGGATAAAAGCGTCTAACAAGTGTATAACAACATGTATAATGTAATGTAATGTAACAACAAGGCAGATCTATAGAACTAGTGTTACAATCAGTAACCTCCGTTTCTCATCCTAACCATTAACTTTCCTTTGTGAGGCCCTCTTGGACTTTCTTCTATGTAGTCGCATTACATACTGCTTAACTACTAGCCAAACAACTATTACATATACTATGAATATTCATGTTCTTTGAGGATAAGTCAAATAATGTAACTTACTGAACACATTCATGCTCCCCAGAGGATGAACACTTTGGTTTGCTACTCATCTGGCGCCACCATAATGCCATTTTCTACCCTAGGAATCCCACATTTCTTTAGTCCAACATGTTTATTTCTACAATACACATATCTTTTTCATCTATCATAAAGTTTAAATAGGCATATATCAGCAGAACAAACAACAACAACAACAACAACAACAACAACAACACAACAACAACAACAACAACAACAGCTCCTCTGGACAGTTCAGTGTTAAATCAGTTTGAGCTGGAAAAGCTTAACAAACATGGATTTATTTATACAGAAATGTCTGTGTGTACAGTACCGAGTCGCACAACATCAGGGGGGGGGGTGTGTGGTGTGAGCATGGGGGGGGGGGGGTGTGAGCATGGGGTTACTGTTGGCCATAAAGACAGATTTGATCTCTGCCTCTTGGCAGCGCTTCAGCCGTTGGCTAATGTTCTCTGATGACAATATTTGGCCTCCGAAACTGAGGCTGTTTCTTGTCGCTCTGAATGGGAACTATTGTGGCGTGTCCTCTGTCAGCTGCAGTGTGATTCAAACCCTCTTTCTCACTTTGTACCACTTGTTTTCTTCTTGAGTTGCCTTTTGGATATGTCACATGCAATGGTGGGAGAATCCACATGTTTTAATACAGCATTCAGTGTCTCTTCTACTGTACAGCATTTCATTTGGTCGTATTCTTTGTATAGGTTTTTTTTTTTTGTCCTTCAACTTGCTAGCAACATTTTTCTTTTGCACTATTTTTCATTGGACATTTGTATTTCTTTGCCGTTTAAGTATATAGAACATTGCATTGTTGGAAGACACTTCAGATTTTCCTTGCCATAATTGCGCTGTAGATATTGTGCATTAGACAAATAAAGCCTTTGAATATTTGTAGTACTCGGAAAAAATACTTAAGTTAAAGTATCCATACTAAATTGTAAATATGTCGTTCACAAGTTGCATTTAAATATCTTACTCAAGTAAAAGTATAAAAGCCTAATTGTATTAACTTGATATACTGCTCAGAGGTCGCGTTAACCGGATATTTTCCATCTATGACGGATTTTTTTTAACAATGACGGACAAATCTGAAAGCAGTCCGTCATTTTGACAGATTAGAACAAACTCGGAACAGCGCCAACGTTTCCCCGCAGCGAGGCTCCGGTGTTATGCCGTGTTATGCATGCCCTCCAAAAAGGAAATCATACCGTTTCCAAACCTAACTGTGCCGTACAGATCATTGAAATGTCTGTGAGTTTTGGCTTTACGCTGTGCACGCTCCCGCGAGGTGCAGCATGCATAACACGGCGCATGTGAACTGTCCCCCCCCCGTTGACAGTTCGCGAGCATGCTTCCCCCCCCCCTCGTCAGAGTTGTGTAAAGGCCAACGGGTAATTCTGGATTTTGACGGAAGTTTTACGATCCTGTTCGTCAAAATGACGGGCAGCTTTAGTTACTGCTGTAAAGTAACTAAAGCTGTCATATTAATGTAGTGGAGTAAAAATACAAGGTAACATAACTCAAATACCCACATTAAGTACCTAAAGCTGGTACTCTCTAGATACTTTCCACCCTAAAACACACATTTCTTAACAGTCTTCGTTACAGTAGGTAAAGTTGGTGTTTATTGGAGCAAAAGGGAATAGTTTAAAGGTCAGTAAGGGGGGGGGGGGGGACTGGTAGGATGCCAACGGTAACTATCAGAAAAACATCATGTGGCTGTTTTCACCTACTGAACACAAACACACTGAAAACCTTCCCCTTCTTTGGCAACACACACACACACACACACACACACACACACACACACACACACACACACACACACACACACACACACACACACACACACACACACACACACACACACACACACACACACCAATAGATCCAGGAATGCCTGTGGTCAGGAGCCAGAGCCACTTGTGAGTCGCATTACATCTACAGACGGCTAATTCTTTGTCACATATTTCCCCACATTGGATGGCATCGCATCTGTCTTTCAATTCCTGCAACCTGGGACTCGCAGTGTGTTTGTCTTTCATTGAGCTTTTATCCTTGAATTAAAAACACTGCTGTCATTTAGATGTGTAGCTCATGTACGTTGTGTCTATTTTTTAATTGTCATGCAGTGTATGCTTCCAGTCTTAAAGTAGCTTTGCTTATATACGAAAGATTTCTTCGTGGACACTTCAGTTTCATCATGTAGTGATTGGCAGGAAGCAGAGCGTGATGTGATGTGCATACTGAGATGAGATGCTCCAAACTGCACTTTAGAATAAAGTTGAAATAGCAGTCAATGTAATGCTTTAAAATGGAGAAGAACACACCCTAATAGTTGTGTTTCTGATAAGGGAGATACATTGATTTATCACTGTTATGTATGTGTCATGGCCCCGGATGGTTATCTTAGTTTATCCAGAATGTATCTAATTTGTTACAGGACGAATGTTTAAAATATAATTCTGAGGTGTGGTAGTGAAACCTCTTACTGTAGCTACTTTATAGAGTAGAAACACAACATCAAATGTCATCAAATAACAACGTTTGCAAGTGTGCTCAGACCCTTTTTTCTCCGAGTCGCATTATTTCAAAACCGGAGTCTTTTTATGGAGGTTTTTCCAACGTCAATTTGTGCATCACATGAAGCAGTTTTATTTGTAATATTGAGTTTGAATTTGTGGGCCAGAAAAATAAGATTTATCTGGAAATAGGGGAGCTACAAAAGTGAGTTGTAAACCGGGCAATGAGTCGGCATTTAAGCACTTCCTGTTCCCTCTTTTCAGTCAACGAGATCCCATTGGATTTTTGTGTAGGTAATAATAGAGATGCACCACTCGATTGAGTTTGTATTAGTTACTCAAACAGAAAATACGTTAATATACATTTCCTCCTTGTGATATCTTTTTGTCCCACGCTGTGATTGGGAAAATGCTTTTGTTAAATCAGTCTCTTCCAACGTGTCCTTTCCACTTCCTGCAGCCTCTCACTGTCCAACATTTCTGAGCTGCAGATTTCCTCACCGTGCTTTTACCTCTGTAAAGCTATCTTCATCTCTCTTTTTCATTAGATTGTTTTGCTCCCCCACCATAATTAATGTATAGCTCTTGTATTGTATTGGTAAAACACACCACACTCACATTCCTCTTGATTCAACTGTGCAGAAAAGCAAAAGGTCAGAATGTGTTCACAGAAGGGAAAGTGGCTTGCAAACAAACACTAAGGAATGAATTGGAGATAAATGACTCTCTCTCTTGGTTTGTTTTTAGTCTGGAAAATGCAGATTTGAAACTAGTGATTTATGCGTTTTAAAGGTCTTGTAACTGCCAATCTGTTCCGTGTATATCCAAGTGCGTACTTGTTCTAATTGGTCTCAAATCTGCACATTCATCCATCAAACTGAGGCCAGATTCTCTCATGTGACCCGAGCAGAAACGAGAGCTCTGAAGAATTTGTTGTCCGACTGTTGGTGTTCCTGTTTATGCATGAATCATCTCAACACACACACAAACACACACACACACATATATACAAGGCAGTGCCAAAGAAAATCCACATGTAATAGAAGGGGGGAAGCTGCTCACTCTTTCTTTCTCCCTTTATCTCCCTCCGTTCCTTTTTTTAAAGTGTTGTAATACAGGGGGGAAATGCAGACCATGGAGTGGCGATGGTGGGTTTAGCCAGTGGGAACACAGCGTGACTCCAGCAGGCCTCTGCCGCAGAGTAAACACTTTCTCTTCTCAAGCCAGAAATAGTTTGGCTGGAGAAAGAGAGGCAGGGAGGGAGGGAGGGAGGAGAGCAGGAGAGACAGAGGAGAGCAGGAGAGACAGAGCAAGAGGAGAGCAGGAGAGACAGAGCAAGAGGAGAGCATGCAGGCAGATGTGGAAGAAGTACTCGCATCTATTACTTAAAGAGGCCAGATTGAGTTTTTTTTTGAGTGTTCCTTTTTCCTGTAGTGTGTTATAGGTTTTAGTGCATGTCAATGGTCTGCAAAGGCTAAGTATGAACATTAAAGCATGGAGACATGTCACAGTAGAAGCATAAAGTAACATGCAATGGAAATACTCAAGTAAAGAATGACAAAACATCATATTTTATAAACTCTCAAAAGATCATTTTAAAATAATAATCGGAAATGATAAGTAACTAAAGTTGTACGATAAATGCAGTGCAGGAAAAAGTGCAATATTTCCATTTTGAATGAAGTAGAGTATAAGTATAATCTAGTAAAGTACGTCACAATTGTAGTACCGAGTGAAAGGGGAGTGCAACAAGTTAAAAACTGTTCTTTTTTTAGTGGCATTATTTATTTTCTTCCTTGTAATTTGTTCGCCGGTGGCCTGGCAATCAGATAGCTTAAATACAAAGACCCACACACACACACTCCAGTCATGTCACTCAAGTAAATTAGGCCAATGGCGGCGCTGCACAGGGGTCACGTCAAAAGTGCCGATTGTCTCAATCACATTAGTCCAGCGCTGGCATCTGTTTAGCATTTAGTTAATTGTGATGTTATTAAGTTGTCAGTGAGCATTAGGGCGGCGATAAGCAAAGCAAATATTCCTGCAGCCGGGCAGCCTGTGCTACACACGTGTTGCTCACACACACACACACACACACACACACACACACACACACACACACACACACACAGGAACATACAATACTCTGCATGTGTGATTCCACTGACCTGCTGCTCACTGTTAAATGTTGGAAATGATCTCTGTAAATGGAAAATATCCATGTTTACGAGGCACACCACGCTAAAGAGCAGATGTGCATTAGCATTAAGACTTTTGATCACAACATGTTCCCGTGTTGAGATTCCGGTCTGTGTCATCTGGCGAGTGTAAATCTTTATTAGCACCAGGCTAAGACTCATGAATTCAGCATCACACTCAAAAACTGATAAAGCTGTTTGAAATGACTCAAGTACTGCAATTAAGAACAGATATAGGGTACTTAAGTTGAGTATTTCTATTTTAACTACTCTTTTTGTGCTTTTCCCTAAGGTTTTTGTGCACGCAAAATGTCACAGTAGAGGCACAAAATACAAATATGACCCTGAGAATTTGCCTTCTTTAAGTTAAAGATCAGAGTACTACTTCATGAGGGTATTATTTTGTCTATATTTCTTTAAAAAAGACACATTTACAGAAGGAAAAACTCCTGGAACAAGCAGTCTTTTGGGGTTACTGCTACTGCTAAATTGACCTACTCAATTAACTTATTAAGAAAAGGATAGAATAAAATCAACAGAAAAAGTATTTTACAGATGTGTTTTCTGTCTAGATATGTAGAGAAAGTGCTGTTAAAGATCTGTTAAAACAACACTGCTCCTTTTCTCTCTCCCTCTGTAAACAAATAGCTCTTTCTCTTCGCCTCCCTCCATCTCCCCCTCCTTAGCACTCACTCTCACTCACCTCCCAAAATAAGAAGTGGTCAGAGACACTATCGGGGGCTAAATTAAATCAAGTGGCACTAGCTAGACTACAGTCACTTCTCCTTCCTCGCTCTCGCAGCAAACACATTTTTCCCCAGATAAGATCTAAATGAGTTTTTCCAGGCGGAGGAAGATCCTCTGCTCGGCTGATGGATACCGAGCAGGGCTTCAGAGTGACCCTGTGGTAATGCACAGCTGTGAGAAAAGAGTGGTGCAGGAATGAGTCCTCAGACTCAGAGTTAGCATTTAAGCACTTTCTGCTCTCTGGTGTGGAAGTCAGTGAGTTTCTAAATGGATATTTGGTTAGATGCCTTATATAAGGACATAACATATGTCAGTAAAATGCCGGTACTCAGCCGCCGGCAGCACGTCATGACGCATGACAACAAATATGCGGCCGGCATATATGCCCGGCCGGCGGCATCTCATGACGCATCTCATGACGCATCTCATGACGCGCCGCAGCGATAGACTAGAGCAGAAAAGACATCACATAACGTTAGCATTTCGAAAATGTTAGCGTGGCTTAATAATAGTGCGAAAAGACAGCGGTTGTCGCCGGACAAGGATTCCCTCTCCTTTCCTGCTGAAAGATGGTGAGTGTAGAGTCATTGAACCAGCCGCCAGTAGGAGTCAGGCTTTACTTTCTTTTATATCCATGAAGAAAAAGTTAATATGTTTACAGTTCTGTTTCATATGGATGTTGAGAGGTATCCATATATCTCTTCATTTCACTCAAAGTGCACCAGGTTGATGCTTCTAACTTCAATATTTAAAAAATCGTGCATGCCCCGGCCCGGACCCCCCCTAGAGGGTGTCAGGTCCACTCCCCATTTATATAAATAGCACTTCAGCACTGCACCCCCTCTAATCTCAGATGCACCCTGAGTCATTTTGTTTCCGTACAGTGAGCCTTTCTAAAATATACAGTAAAGAGACAAACCCACCAGCATTATAGGATATACTATGACTTTGAGCCAAATACTTGTTTTTGGGCTGTATAAATAAATTGACTTGAAACAGTTGCTGATTTAGAGTACTGGCACCTTTTGTATTCCAATTCAAGCACTGGGTGTGATGACATAGAGTGGTGCAGGAATGAGTGCCTGAACCCGGAAATGAGTCAGCATTTGACTACTTTTACTACTTTCTTCTAGAAGTCAATGGTTTCCTGGAATTGTTTTTGGTTGTTAGCCTCAAATAAGGTCTGTGGTTAACACAAGCTGAATAAATTGTATTCTACGACGTAAAACAAGTCAGTAAATACCCCACTGGTGAATTTAAAAAAATGGCCGTTGCTAACAAGTTTCTAAATGAGACGACTAAACGTCATCAGGCTCAACATTAGCCGCCTTTAGCTTAGCGGTGGTGACGTGAAGTCATGTGACCGTGCTGTAGTTCCTTTATAGCCCAACATTAGCCACCTTTAGCTTAGCGGTGGTGACGTGAAGTCATGTGACTGTGCTGTAGTTCCTTAATAGCCCAACATTAGCCGCCTTTAGCTTAGCGGTGGTGACGTGAAGTCATGTGACTGTGCTGTAGTTCCTTAATAGCCCAACATTAGCCACCTTTAGCTTAGCGGTGGTGACGTGAAGTCATGTGACCGTGCTGTAGTTCCTTTAAAGCCCAACATTAGCCACCTTTAGCTTAGCGGTGGTGACGTGAAGTCATGTGACCGTGCTGTAGTTCCTTAATAGCCCAACATTAGCCGCCTTTAGCTTAGCGGTGGTGACGTGAAGTCATGTGACCGTGCTGTAGTTCCTTAATAGCCCAACATTAGCCGCCTTTAGCTTAGCGGTGGTGACATGAAGTCATGTGACCGTGCTGTAGTTCCTTTATAGTCCAACGTTCGTTTTTTTATCCTTCTCAACAAAATGTATAAGTATCCCATTGGCTTTTCGTAGAGGAAACCAGGGGAGATGCTAACTTCCAGATCGGCACACAGAAATACGTCATCCCCGCACCGCTCTATAGACGATGTGTGTAAATGAGATAAAATGTGTAAATGAGAGTTGGCACAGCACCCAGCTTCATTCATTGAGAAAAGAAATACCCAACTGGGTCTCTGCACTGCGAGGCTTAGTGTCATTGATGCATCTCAGCAGGAAACTGTGGGACAACAGCATGTCAGGGAGGGAGCTGGTATTACTATTATTAAGGGGGGGGGGGGGGGAATAGGTGGGTGGGATCCAGTATAGAAACAAATTGGGATGTCCGTACGGTGGAGAATCCCCACATGGCACTTGGATCTTTTGAAAGAACATCCATAACATCTGTTTGCAACTCTAATATATCATAGTCCAATTACTTGTATATAGACTCTTGATGCACTATTTCTATTCTATTCTATTTGAATTTACTTGCACTATTTTATCTGTTTTATTGTGTTGCACTGTTTCAAGATTCAAGGCTTTTATTGTCATTCGTACATATCTACACTGTAGCTATGTACAAATGACGATAAAAGCCTTGAATCTTGATATAAAAATAGAAATGGATGGATCTTTGTAAAGCAGGGACAGCAGCCTCACATCCAGAGACCAATAAAATGATGTGGAAGGGGCAGTGGGAGGTAGGGGTGAAGGAGGGGAGGGAGGGATGGATTATAGACTCCCACAGGGCTCTGCGATTCACAGGCCATAAAATGGAAGTCAGCAGGACACACTGCAAATCTAGCCAGCCAATAACCACCCTTTTTTTTTTTTTTTTGACCCTGAGGATGTGTCTCCAGCGAACGTCACAATGCAACCCCGGCGATGCTTTATCGGACAAATCCACGGGTGAATCAGAATCCCTTTATTCTGCGGGGGACATTTACATTATTACAGCAAAGAAGGATACTTTAATCATCCCAAATTGGGAACATATTGAGTCACAGCAGCAGCGTTGTCAAGCGTTACACGAGTTAAAAATATTTAAAAGATACAATAAGATAGAAATATAATACATTCTCAAAAGAAAGGACATATATCTAAATAATTTTAAAAAGAATGAAGAATAAATTGAATACTCTGCAATATACAATCTCCCTAGCTAAATAAATATATAGAAATACTTAACAGACATATATTGGCATAGAAAGTATAGATAAAGGCATGTAAATATACAAATGATAGAAGTACACATTCAGGTAGATAAGTAGGCAGCATTATTAATAAAATAAAACAAGTGTAACATTGTAGAATGAAGTGTGGTATATAACAGCAGTACATGTATTATTGCACATAGTGACATCATAATAATAATAATAATACATTTATTTTGGGGGGCGCCTTCCATAACACCCAAGGACACCTTACAGGGTATAGGGGCAATATAGGGAACAATTAAAACAGTGGATTTAGTGAAGTATCAGCCGGGGTAAGACGAGACAAACAACAGAGAATGGACTACAAAAGGACACAAAAGGACACAGGGTACAGTTTATAAAGAAAATGCCAGTTTGAACAGGTGGGTTTTGAGTTGGGTTTTGAATGTTGTTATGGAATCAGACTGTCGGATGTGTCGTGGCAGGGAGTTCCAGAGTCTGGGAGCCGAGCAGCTGAAAGCTCGAGCACCCATGGTTTTGAGGCGGGAGCTTGGGACGGTGAGAAGTCCTACGGAGGAAGAGCGGAGGGTGCGGGAGGGGGTGTACTCCTGAAGGAGGTCGGTGTTGTAGATGGGGGCAAGGTTGTGGAGAGCTTTATATATGAGTAGAAGGTTTTTGTAGTCAATACGGTAGCGTACAGGAAGCCAGTGTAGCTGAGTGAGAATGGGGGTGATGTGGCCGGATGAGTTGGTGCGGGTGATGATCCGGGCAGCAGAGTTCTGGATTATTATTACATAAAGCTTATTGTTACAGTAATGGATGGACTAACGAAGAGCAGCCAGTAGGAATAATAATATTATCTATAGGAACATATTCCACATAAGTGCTTATGTCACTATTCCCCATTTGCAAGCCTTTGTTCAGGATCTGCTTGTTTAAAATGAAAAAGAGAGTAAAATCTACCAGGGATTAAAAGGTTTTGTCAGGAGGGTTCCCTCACTTTCCGATATCGCCGTTTGACCTTGGCGAGGCGACTTTGAGAATAAAAGGGATTCACCCCGGAGGGAGGGAGAGAGAAAGGGGTGAGGAACACTGGCCTCAACGTCAACAATAGCCCGGGATCTTTTGTGCAATTTGAAGTGAATCTCCCTCTGCAATTAGATTGGATCTGTTTGTGTACATCTTAGAGAGCGCGTCCGTGTTTAATTTACAGTGCAAATACCTTTCGATTAGCGTGGAGGCAGGGAGGGAGGAGGGGGTCTATAGGGGAGTGAAGAGAGAAGGGGGACAATGGAGGGGCTTTTCAATCCCTTTTCTTTTTTTGTTGTTGTTATTTGAGAGCAGGAAGAGGTTCGAGCAGCTCTCCTGTGTTCCTTAATTGTGAAGCAAGGAGATTAGTACGAGTGCTTCCAACCTTTCACCCCCGACAAAGGAGCCATCAGATCCAGTTGCCTGGAGACACCGAGTCTCACACCGGCACATTTAGCCACTGCCGATTCCTCGAGGTGCATCTTAGAGGCGTGTTAGTAACGGGATAACGTCATTTAGTGTCTCTACTTTAAAGAGTCCTCTCCTGCTGATGTTCAGGTGTATATCAGTATGTAGTGTCTCTACTTTAAAGAGTCCTCCTGATGATGTTCAGGTGTATATCAGTATGTAGTGTCTCTACTTTAAAGAGTCCTCTCCTGCTGATGTTCAGGTGTATATCAGTATGTAGTGTCTCTACTTTAAAGAGTCCTCTCCTGCTGATGTTCAGGTGTATATCAGTATGTAGTGTCTCTACTTTAAAGAGTCCTCTCCTGCTAATGTTCAGATGTATATCAGTATGTAGTGTCTCTACTTTAAAGAGTGCTCTCCTGCTGATGTTCAGATGTATATCAGTATGTAGTGTCTCTACTTTAAAGAGTCCTCTCCTGCTGATGTTCAGGTGTATATCAGTATGTAGTGTCTCTACTTTAAAGAGTGCTCTCCTGCTGATGTTCAGATGTATATCAGTATGTAGTGTCTCTACTTTAAAGAGTCCTCTCCTGCTGATGTTCAGGTGTATATCAGTATGTAGTGTCTCTACTTTAAAGAGTCCTCCTGATGATGTTCAGGTGTATATCAGTATGTAGTGTCTCTACTTTAAAGAGTCCTCTCCTGCTGATGTTCAGGTGTATATCAGTATGTAGTGTCTCTACTTTAAAGAGTCCTCTCCTGCTGATGTTCAGGTGTATTAGGGTTACGGGGTTGAGGCAATACACAGTAATCAGGTTACATTACTTTTATATTGTGATACTTATTGACCTATTTACATGTAACGTGGTTCAGGATCAATTTTCAAAGTGTAAGAGCAGGACTGAAATATCTCCGCGGCTCCTGTCCGTGTGACGGCAGCCTTAATGGACGCTAATGAAAACGAAAATGGCCGCTCGTCCTCACTCCGTCTCTCAGACTCGTATAAAAGTTAATGTACCCGCGACAATGACATTCAGAAGACCATTTAGCGCTCGGACAAATGCTGGTTTCTTGGTGGGGGGAGCGGCCGGGCACACAGAAAGCCTTTCCTCTGCGTGCAGCTCCATCAAAGGGCACTTAGCGCTGTCATATTGATTATGGGAGCTTAACCCTCGTCAATCTTTGATGGGTGCATTTTGGCAGCCTTCCCGAAAACATCGCCTCAAAGAAGGGCTTCCCTCGTCTTTGCATGAGATATAATTCAATCTACGCGTATGCACATTGTTTGTTTTTATGACTCTCCTTCTGTTAGGATTAAATTACATTAGATGTACGTTATTGTACATTTAAAAATTGTACAGCAAAGGTACATATAGCTGTATTTTATGAGGATAACCTTTAGGCGTCATGTCAAACTCAGAAGGTCAACAGATCTGCGTTTTTGCATATTTCTGCAACAAATATTATCTCTTTTTTTTAATTATTTATTTACTTACTTTATATACATTTTTTTATTTATTTTTAGTTGGATGTAAAGCACCTTTGAGCACTAGGAAAAGCGCTATTATTATTATTTATTTTTTCATTTATTAGTTGATTTGTTATTATTGAGGAAAATCTCTCCAAATGACTTACTTACTAGTGCACTAAATATCACGTCTGTTTAAAGGCTTGCACAAAGACATTGAACAATTACTATTCAAAAACAATGTTCATTTTGTACACCACTTATACATGCTGTATATATGTAGGCCTTTTGGTCCTTCTCCCTATTTGTGCTACAAGATTCAAGATGCAAGGCTTTTATTGTCATGTGAAGATAGATAGATAGATCTTTAATTTAGTCATTGTACAGGTACAACGAAATTACAATAAACTCAAGGTGCCAACACGCAACAACAAGACAATATAAAGACAACAAGACAGTATAAAAACAATAAATGGGACTTCAAATAGACATGATAGGGAATATGTACATAAATAAATAATACATTAAATTGCATGATTCCCCTCGTATTGCACGGAAGGCTTATATAATTTAAATATTAGCAGCATAGCTACATAGCTACAGTGTACAGCTACAGTGTAGTTATGTCAATGGAAATCTGAGGTCCCAGGCTCCTCCAATAGCGCAACACAATACAACAGATAATAGTGCAAGTAAATACAATACAATAGAATATAAGTAGTGCCATAAGAGTCTATATACAAGTGATAAATAATGTGTAAGTTGCAAATCTATCAATATAACTACATAGCAGTGTTTATCATAATGATGCCTGTCTTGTAGACCACTTTAATCACCAGTATGTGTCCTGGATGTTCCTGATCAGACCCCAGTGTTGCTCAGACAGCAGATTGTTTGAAGATGAAGTGTGAGTGTGTCTCTTGTGTAGTGGTTGTATTGGTTGAGTGGGTTTGTCTCGGAGGTGACGCGCTGCGAGGACAATACTCCCAAAAAGAAACTCAAGTGGGACCCATTACAGCAGCGAGGGACTCTTATCAGTTAATGGCAGGTTTCCCGAGAGCAGATTGTTTTATAGATGGCAGCCACGGAAACAACAACCACTGGACGCTAGATAAGCTCTGCAGGGGAGAAAGGAAAATAAAGAGTTAATCTGTACCTGAAGGACGGAGGAAATGTATGTCTGATGTCCAAGGTGTGTTAGCGGTGACTCAGCGTTTCACCTGATCACACACACATTTGATGTATCTGTTTTAACCTCGATCTTTGCGGCTAAAGTTGCATTTGTATCCTCCTATGTAGAAAAGAGGCCGAAGAGATGTAATAAGTGTTGGAAGAAGTACTCGGATCCTTAACTTGAGTAAAAGTACTTAATGCATTAATGTCAAAATACTCAATTACTTAAGGAAAAGTGCATATTTAATCAAATGGACTTGAAGAATTAAAAGTTACAGTACGAATTCTGGAGAAAAATGTCCTCCATATGTGATTTATTATTATATATGATATTATTAGATGTATAGATTGATTATTTATCTTTAAATCTTTGTAATATTTGGGATCATTTGACCTCTCATTGTCTACTGGTTTAATCGTAATTAAAAATGACTGAAGCCGCCAAAAAAATCTACCGGTGCAGATGCTTAAAATACCTTTACATGGAAATACTCAAGTACAGTAAAAGTACCTTAAGTGCTCACAGGTCATATTATGGTCTGTTTGAGCTGGTTCAACATGTTGTGTTGTTGTTGTTGTTGTTGTGAAATCAGTACACAGTGTACTCAGATTTGATATCAGTACTTCTTATCTGGATTTAGAGAAACTTGGCAGAAGCACAAGAGGGTTTTTTATGATGGTGCTTTACTAAATGATAAATAATATTAATAGCATTGTATTTATTAATTGTACACACTGAGAGAAACACAATAACAACATGACAACAACATGACAACAATACAAACAAAGACAACGACTGATATGACAAGCTTTTAATGAAAGTAAAGTCATAGTTAGAAAATGAATAAAGAATAATAAAAAAAAATCATAAAATAACAAATACAAATAATTACAAATAAATGAATAGTAAATACATAATAATTATAATTAAAGCAATACAGTTAATAACATATAACAATAATACAAATTAATACATAATAATCAAAATAATGCACACTGATCAGGGATTGGCTGCTTTTTCCATGTTTTTGATTAAATTGTATTATTAATATTAAAATGCAACAGTAGTGCAAATGAATTGAATATAAAGGATCACTGTGTTGCCGCCCTTCACTCCTGCTCCCCTGCCCGTGATCTGTAAATATGAATTAAGCATTTAAGTATGTATTTATTCACGAGCAAATACGGTGAAAGTCTCAGCTGACCTTCCTCTCTAACAGAAACAGGATTATTATATTATTACAAGTCTCTGCGACGTCAGCGATATTTGGATTATTGTATCCAAGGAACTCAGCTGCATTTATTTATATCAGAAGGTGTCCATTTGAAACTCGCTGCACTTAATTCAACAATGTTTTTGCGTCCAAAAATCCTTAAAAAATGCACAAAGTTTGACGGATTTTGCTAAAAAAAGTTGGTCTTTACAAAGTAAGTAAGCATATATTACTCCTCGCTCAAAAGTAGGACTTGTTTACAGACAATTTGGAGGTTTCTAATCATTAGATAATTGATAGGAAAACATTCAATAATGTAATCTGGTGTTAATATACTGTAATGTGCGTACATGTCCAAAAATGAAGTACATGTCTTTACTTTCAGGATGTTAGGACGCAAAAATCCGATGCTCTGACACTTCAATTTAGTCTTGTTTTAAATTTATTTTATTCTATGTTAGTAGATCACACTAAACGTATGAGCCTACAGAACGGTAAAGCTTACAAAGGATAATCTAATCCAAACACTAAATGCTCCCTTTAGGTTTTAATAACACGTCATCCTGCTGGTAATCCCCAGTTTTAGAAATGCCACTGTAATCTGATAACATCTTAAATGATGTAACTGTAAGGGAAGTACAGATTTCACTACAACCCTGAAATAATAATAATAATAATAATACTACTTTGAGCGCTTTTACAAGTGCTCAAAGCGCTTTACATGACACATGACACACATGACACATATTAGACGTGGACAAAACCCACAGCAGCAAATTAACATAAGGAAAATAAGGAGTTTTATTTCTCACTTTTCTCACCAAATCTGCTCATGTCTCCTCCCTTACTAAAGTTTCCTCCCAGGAATGTTAGGGGGAGGGTCGAGGGTCATTGGGTGTCCCCTTACAGTCTGGGGGGGGGGGGGGTCTGGGTGGTGATTGATTGGGTGAGGCGGGGGCCAGAGACGAGCCTTTCTGCAGCTTTAGGGGTTCAAAGGTCGTCTCCTCTGCAAATCTGCTTCCTTTTGTACAGTCGCAACACCAGCAGAAACATGTCACCTCGACCCCCTCCCCCCTCTCTCTCATCTCCTCCCTGGGAACAGAGAGTGGGGGGGGGGGGGGGGTCAATTAAACTCTCGCTTCAGTTATTCTCTATATATCTATCTTCTGAAGTTGCCCCCTTTTTAACCAGCTTTTAAGTCCAATTAAAACTCTTAAAACTTCATTTGAACCGAATAAAAATCTGTTTTTTATTTCAATGTTGTTGTTAATATGAGGTTTTTTAAAACTTCTACCTAAATAAAGTTAAAAATCACAATGTTATATAAAACAAAAGATCAATACACAAACAACTGCTTGAACACTTAACATTTCACTGATATATATTACAGTGGTCTTGAGCTGCAGTTTTGTGTAATGATTGGAAGTTTATCTCCTTTTTAACCAGCACTTAAGTTCAATATTAACTCTTAAAACTTCATATTAACCAAATAAGAACGAGGTTCGACGACTCAGTTATTTCACTCTAATATGAACTCATAAAACCTTATTTTCACTCAATTAAAATCTGTTTTAACAGTTTCTTTTATACAGAATTAGCCAATTTCATACTTATTTCAATCAAAAGCTTGACTTTAAGTTGTTGCTGTGTAATGTCAACTAAACAAACATCCTATATGAACAAAATAAGGAGAATTTCAACAGTTATGTTTCTCCTGGGAAGATGGGGGAGGCGTCCTCCTCTCGCTTCACTTCTTCTTCTCTCTCTCTGTATATCTTGTGAAGCTGCACCTCTTTAAAATGCTTCTTTAGGTTGAATGCAAAGAGGCGCTCAGGGCCGTTAGAAAGGTTTGTTAAGTTCCCGCAGAATGAAACTAATGATAATGGAGCATGCAAGCTGTTGTAGAAACACTCCTTAATGGATTACTTAAGCGAGCAATTAGCGGTACACTAGCAGCCAGATATCAGCCTCTGAATGGAGTCAAATATGTGTCGCTGTAATGCCACCGCCGCGTGACAATTACTCTTGTTAATAGATTGATGTAAACTGCTTTGGACCGAGGCGTTCATGAGAGAAGTCTGCTCGTTGTGACGCTGCGGAAGGTTTAATCCTGTCCTGAAACGCCACTGAAACACTCGGGGACATTTGTATCATATATTTTCTGCACCTGAAATGTATCGTCCTGCATAACTGAATGCAATGAACGACAAGAACAACACCATGACAATAATATTAAAATAAATAGTTAAATACAAAATATATCAATTTCCCTTAAATAAAAGTAAATACAGTTAATACAAATTAAAGGATAAAATGGTAAGGGAAATAATGAATGTTAAAAGTAGAAAGTAATAACAGTAAAAATAATTATAGAAAATGAAACCAATAATGAAAATATTGTTGAAAAAATTATAATAACTCACTTTTATTTGTGTATTATATTAATACAAATGCACGGTTGATTATCAATGATAAATGCAGTAAACACATGTTGTATTTAATGATACATGAATTCAGAGGCAAACCCTCCTAAAAGTCTCTGAAGCTGAATCGAAAGTGATTCAAGGATTAAAGGAAGCGTCCTGCAGATGTGAAGCTTTCCTTTAAGGTCCGCTTGCTGAGGGAGAACTTTGCAATTCAGAAAATGCGGCCGGTGCGTGGCCCTCGGGGGCCAAAAGCCTTTGTGGTCACAGGACCAGGATTACACTTTAACCCGCCCCCTAAATCCAGGGCCCGGGGTCAGGTGAAAGGCCAGGGATCTCAAACAGGAGGGAGAAAGTGCATCTTGAAATCATTCAGAAATGCAGGTTCCCCCTCTGAAGATGCTTTGTTCCTCAGACATCAGAGCACGCAGGGTCTCTATGCACACATATCCTTTCAAGTAAGTGTAAAGATCTGGGTTTTCCACCTTTAAGCAGTCTCCAGAGGATATGAAGACAGGCAGAAATGGATTGAAATGCAGACCTTTCATGTGACGTGTGCCCGTTAATCAGAATGAAAGGTGTTCTGAAGCTGCTTTGATAAGCTTTTGATTTGCTTGTAAAACATGTCAACAAATTTCAGTTAAAGGGAATACAGTGAAAGTGAATCCACCGTGTGTCTCTCTATTGTGCAGGAAGCGCTGACGCCATTAGATTTAAATCTGACAGGAAGTTGAATAGGTTTTTATCCAATGAATGATTCATCAACAATCGCAATGAGTTTATCTCAAGGACTAATACCTTGTCTCTTTCTCTTGATTTTATTCCTCTACAAACAAGGGGTGTGTGTGTGTGTGTGTGTGTGTGTGTGTGTGTGTGTGTGTGTGTGTGTGTGTGTGTGTGTGTGTGTGTGTGTGTGTGTGTGTGTGTGTGTGTGTGTGTGTGTGTGTGTGTGTGTGTGTGTGTGTGTGTGTGTGTGTGTGTGTGTGTGTGTGTGTGTGTGTGTGTGTGTGTGTGTGTTTACAGGCCACATGCACTCAGTGCTTTTACCTAAGTGAATGGCTCAATCAAGAAGTAATATAAGCTCAACCTGCGTAAATAAATATTAACTCTACAAATCGTATTTTAACCAAATAAGGAGTTTTAACTGTTATTTTTATTATTTAAATAAATGTTTCATTTCATTTATAATGTGGAAAAAACCTAAAAGAAAATAACTGAAAGGGGTTTGTATACAGAATGTAGTGTACCACCTTGAAGTCGTTTCATACGGTCTTGACGCAAGAAAACCCTTTTTACGCCAGGCAAGGTTATTTATTCTGCACATTTCAATACACGGCAATTCAAGGTGCTTTACAAGTAAACATTACAAGCATTAAGATACAGTGCAACACAGCAGAAAGGACTTCTAACATCAGCAACTCAAAAGCTAAATAAATACAAAAAGCAAGCAAAAATAATAGTTGTATAAAAATCCAGCATGAAAGAGTGAGGTTTGATATGTGATGTTCCTGCCGGCTGGCACGAGGCTCTGCAGAGTCCATCTGAATGTAGGGTCTTTCTCCTCAGCAGAACACTCTCACCCCCTGTGACCTGAAACTCTCACCTGACCCTCCACAGCTCGTCTAATCTGCGGTTTCAGACGTTAAGTGTCTCAGCGTGGTGGACGTTAAAGCTCACGTTATAAGAGGCTTTCTTCCCTCCTGTGAACTGGGAGGTCATGTGAGGACTTCTTCTCCTCTCCAGTGGGAACCAGTGAGTGTGTGTGGAGACAGAGCAGCGCCCCCTGCTGTCCACACACACACACACACACACACACACACACACACACACACACACACACACACACACACACACACACACACACACACACACACACACACACACAGTCTCTATTATTCCCACTCAGCAGCCTGTTCTTTATTCAGAGGTGACTTTATGGGGTCGTTGTGCAGCGCTCGGTGCCATTATATGATTATCTTCCACTAATCTGGGCGATGTAATATTCCTGCAGGACCAATTTCTGCCGCCGATCGTTTCTTATCTGCATTGTTCGGCGATCTGGGGCAGCGTGCGTCTCACTTCTCCCCGGAGATGGAGGCTTAAGATGATGCTCTTTTAGTAATGATTTCATTTCTCAATCTCAGCCAATGTGATCACAGCGAGGAGAAGAATTCAACATTCAGAGACGTTTGTGACGACTAGAGGAAATACTCCGTTCAAAGGAAGAGACAGGAGTTCAATTAAATCTAACTTTGTTTATATTGCACTTAAGGTAACACTTAAGGTAACACTTAAGGGCTTCATCAAACCGAGATTAAACAGTCAACTAAACTGAAAACAGTGATATGAAGTCATTAGTGCCATTGAGTAACACCAACACAGGGCTGTAAAAAACAACAATAGAATATAATAAGAATAATCTAAATATATATATAAAAAGAAAAGTACAAATAAATAATAATAAAATAAGATTTAAATTGTAATAAAATAAAAAATACAATTAATATAAAATAGGAATAAATGTGAATAAAACTAATGTAAAAAAAATAAAGAAAAAAATAAATCACAGAATAAAATATATATAAAAAGGGAATTAAATAATAATATTGAATATATCAGATGAAGATATAAATTAAGAAGGAAATAAGAGTGACATAAATATGAAATAGGAATGAAAGAAGAATACAATAAATGTAAAATGAGAAGTGAACAGATTGAACAAACAGGAAGTGCTCCTCACATAAAGACAGCATTTCCTCTCTGTACGACATAACACAATCTGAACTCAGGCTTTGATTTACATCTCCATCTTCTCCCTCCTCTTATCTCAGAGTCACCGGGCAGCAGCAGACTTAGTCATTTCTCTTTTTGCTCAGAAACAAGACGTCTGAGGAGCTTCATGGTTTTACACGAGAAAATCAAACGCCGCTGAGAAACGTAAAACATCCTCTCAGACAGAAAAACAAAACGTGTTCAGAGGTTAGGAAACAAACAGCTGACACCTGCACGTCTCAAATGACTCTCACAAGAGGAATTAAAACTATCCTGAAATAATCTGTAGGAAATGTAGTTTAAAGTACAATAAGGGAAATATGTATAAATACGATAAGTGAGATGTAAACTGGAATAATCCGCTTGTGTCATAATGGCGCGTTTCCACTGCAGGCCTCGCTCGGCCTCGCTCGGTTTGGTTAGGCCTTATTAGGCCAGGCTCACTTTAATGCTGCGCTTCCATTACAGTTTAGGAACTGGGGCAGTTACTATAGTAACGCAGTGTAGGCGGAGCCGTGACGTCATCTTCAATGAGAGCCCCAGAAAAACAACACAGCCGTTAGCTGTTAGCACTCAGAGCTCACAGCTCCTCATATCTGTTCAGAAACTTGACAAAAGTTAAACAAGTACAAACCACAGACTGCCTGTGTCATGGTGAATACAGTCGCTGCTTTATTTATGTCTGTATAGGCCGTTGTTGTGATTGTGGACGGTCGGAGCATACATAACGTTAGCTTAGCCAAGCTACATTTAGAAAACACGCATTTTAAAAGGGTGTTTCGCCTGCCGTCTGTCTGCAGACTTGTCAAAGCATTAATTCATGGTTTTTACTAACTGGTATCAGTATGTTGTTACTTCGGCATAATTTAGAAACGTGTATTACAATTTAATCACGGTCAAATATGTTCATCTTGTTGTAGTTGTAGCCCCTTGCCAGCGATTCTCTCTCTAGTTTAGCATACTCAGCCCGACTCAGCCTGGTTGTTCCTGGCCCTAGAACCACGATTTAGTCGGGCCAGAAAAAGGTGAAAAAGTAGCCCCGGGCCAAAACTAGGCCAAGTGGAAACGCAACCAAAAACGGGCTCGGCACGCTTAAAGCGAGCTACCCGCCGCAGTGGAAACGCGCCATAGTCACTTTAATCTGAGTACATGATGATACCCTATTCTCCTGCACCATTCAAAGGGGAGTGATCAATATGCATTGTATGATAATTGAGGTATTGGGACTTGCAGAAATAAAGGGATTTAAAAAAGAGAGACATTTGATTTAAAAATAAGAATAAATGATGTTTTGCAAATAAAACTAATTCAATATTCCCCTAAATTTAAAACATTAAAAGGAAACAAGTTTGATAACATAACGGTGAAAACGTAAAAAAATAAGATGTGAAACGGACATATTGTGTGATTAAAGCAATATGGTATGTACAGCAGGAAAGAACAAAGAAAAGAGATTAAATATATTAAACTGTTATCTTTATATATAAAGTTTATATATATTTTTCAGTTTTTTATAAAATAAAATAAGAGATCAATTACAATTAAAACCATTTTTAAACACTCATCAAAAAGCCAATAGGATATACATAAAAACAGGGTTAAGTAGAATTAAATACAAGTTTAAAATACACAAAATAAAATGTTTAAAAATCTTTCAATAAAGTGTTATTTTAGCCAAAAAGGAACATGAACACAGAAAGTAGATTAAAAAGATATTAAATATGTTATTTATATATAATTGTTGTTCTTGTTGGGGATGTCCTGTAATAATAGTATTTCTTAAATGGAACAACATATATATAAAAGTATGTCAAAATGCAAATTGAAACCGTATAATCACAATTATATTCCATAAAAAGATGCAGTTCACTTTCTTTAATCCAGTATTGAAAACATAATCAAGTCAAGATGGGAAATAGTCATTATTGTGCTTAAAGATTAAGCATGTAAAGATTGCTATAGCGACAGCAGGAAACAAACAAAGTCGCTGAGAGGCTGAGGCCGGGCCTGTTCGATGTTGTATGACACGCTAAAAAGTACTTGCTGAGATC
>NW_022991962.1:35000-164314 GCF_902827175.1 Gymnodraco acuticeps | reverse complement strand
CCCTTACCCACAATGCCTCAGTCGAAACATGAGCTATATAGGTCACAGTTAGTAACCTCTCTATATGGACCTCTACATAGAAATGTACACGCACACAAACACACACACACAGATCAAAGTAGACTGTGTCATTGTGTTTTCCTGTAGAGTTTTTGTGTTTAATCAGAAGTGGTCGGTGTCTGAATTTGATCTCCAGGGTTATTTTAGTCGAGAGCAAGGATACATTCAGCGAGCCCAAAGCAGTAAGGTGAGCTCAGCTGAGGGAATTTGAACAAATATAAACACCCTGGCGCACAAACACACAGATACATATCCCCTATGTCGCTTTAGGGTGTGCTGATTCCCCGACAGTGCTCCTACAGAGTATTATTTTATATTCTGTACTGCAGAGAGTGGAGAGGAAATCAAATTGACGACTCTGCTGGAGCCAGTCTTGTGTATGCGATTAGTGGAGTTGCAATGAGTAACTTAATATCATTTCACTTCGGTGCAATATAATAGTTCTGCTACAGCGATCTAAATGCAGTTCTCAGTGTAAGTGCTGCAGGAGTGTTGGCAACGCAGTTATCTGAGAGGAGAATCTGATTATTTTTACTTCAGGCCGCAGAAAGTACTTCTAATTGTCTGCTGAGTGTCTGTTAAAACTGCTCTTCAGACACATTTCTCTCAAGGTGTAACATCAACTGTAAATCAATAAAACCATACTTGCTCTAAAGTCTCCAAGAAGTTAGAAAAATCTTTGGAAATGTTTTTTTTTACTTTCATGATTTATTATCTTTGATTATTGACAATAATGTTTGATTGATAATTTACAGAGCTTTAAATAAATAAAATGTATCATGTTACTGTAAACTCTAATACTTCACAAATTGTAAATTAGATTAAGAGAATAGAATATTATTGTAAGTATTAACAATAGTTGTTAAAAGGAGGAACATCTGATTAATTGTTATAGAAAGAATGGCAAAGTTATCTGCTTCTTCAATGAGATTATTTTGCAGTTTCTTTACTTCACTTTGACAGTAAATTGAATATCTTGTGGACGTTACAAGATACTTGAGCATGTCATCTTATAAAACAAATATAATATATAAAATAATCTACAATGAAGCCGCCCCTGTTCACGACGGAGCTGAATCATACTGCAGAGGAGCGAAAATTCACTACCTACTCAAACACACACACACACACACACACACACACACACACACACACACCACACACACACACACACACACACACACACACACACACACACACACACACACAACACACACACACACACACACACACACACACACACATATAAACACACAGAAAAAAGCCTCATTAGGGCTTACTGCCAAAAAGATTCTACACTTTTAAGGAAGCTATAGCAGTTAGAGCAAAAATAAATTAGAAATATCATCCACTCTTGGGGTCCGGGGGAGAAGAGAAGCCGCCCTGAGATTGATGCTAAAAGGTTTATAGTGGATACTGTGTGTGTGTGTGTGTGTGTGTGTGTGTGTGTGTGTGTGGGCAGATGAATGGGGGTGATACCTTGGCTAGATGATGCTCGGTGGAGAATCCCAGGCCGTACACCGTGTTGGCTCGACTGTCCGCCCACTGGCCAAACTTCTGTGAGGTCTTTGTGAACGTCATGTTGGGACTGATGGTGCTGTTGATTATTGCCTGCAGGATAGAAGCAACCCACTTAATACTCATTACATCAATGTTATTACCACAGTGTGTTTTAATATGTGTGTGTAAGACAGATAGTGGTGGTGAGGGGAATTTGGACACAAGTATGTGCTTTTTTTCCATTTCTGAATGAGGAAGATTATTCACATTACAATTTAGGAATATATATGACAACAGCAATGAGACATTATTTAGTTTGAACACAAAATGTACACATCAAAAGCTGAAGCAGTTGGTATTAATGCCTTAAACGTGGGTCTCTCAGACGTTTCAAACAGTATTGAAGTAGTGCCAGAGCAATTAGCCAATTAATCCATTAGTCGATTGATAGAAATTAAGGAACAATCTTTAAGCTTCTCAAATGTAAGGATATTTTTCAGATTTATGTAAGTTGAATGTGTTTGATTAAACAACGTCTTTCAAGTCATCACCTCAGGCTTCTGGGGAATTTGGAAAATGTCTTTTAGAAATGACTGCTAACAGGGTGCTGCTGCATTGCACTTAAAAAACCAAGGATTCAGTGGTCCACCAGTAGTTGAAAGTGCAATACAAAAGCAAGAGTGATTGATGTTATGGTGAGAAACTGGGAAAGTGTGTTAATTGAAAACGTAAACCACAGAGTCTGAAAGTAAAGTAAAGGGTGAGTCTGGCTATATTTTAAACGTTTCTTTGTGTCAATTAAAAGCATAAAAAGACCAAAACCGAGAATAACATTTCTGTGTGCTATAGACCAGTGTTGTTGTCCGAAAACTATTTACATCATAACTATAATGATCAAATTGGGCAGATTAATATGAGTCAATACATACACCCTCCAACTGCCAGAAATAATTACTAGTGCACCAAAGCCGCTGGCAAAAAATATTTCCTTCTTTCTTTCTGTCTGTCTGTCTTAATAGAAGGCTAGATCTTATTTAACCTCCATTGCTAAATAACTGTTATGGAAAACAAATGAATGGATGACCAATTAGCAGTGTTGTGTCACGGGTGGCATCAATACATAACGACGAGTTAAAAGGGGCAGGAGTCACTCATTGTGTGTGTGTGTGTGTGTGTGTGTGTGTGTGTGTGTGTGTGTGTGTGTGTGTGTGTGTGTGTGTGTGTGTGTGTGTGTGTGAAATTGAAGAGTTGAATTTAGTCATCCCTGTGGGTTGAGGGCTGTGATTTCTAAATGCATTATTTTTTTCTCATTTGACCATCAGCAGAGGTTCCCACACCTGATTTGAGATAATTAAACCTGAACTCTGGGACATGGCTTTGCTGCCACTGGTCAATGGATTCACACTTTTCCGTCTTTGCCACTCTGGATATTTTTCTACCTCCAATTCTTCTCAGTAGGCTATGTCATCTGTTTCTCTCATTAAACTTCCCCCCTCCTCTGTCCATAACTGGCGTGGAGTGTGCATGCTGGTGACTGGTCCCTCCCTATAAATCAGACCATGCCCGGCAGAAATATCCCTTCTGGATGTCTAACAAGAATATCCTGAGACTTAAAGTATGCAGATGGACACACACAAATACGGTAGTTGCATGCAAACACACAATGAAACATGAGCTGTCATCCTTGGGACGGTCTGCCACATCGAGCTCTTTTAAGCTGTGTCTGAACATTAAATCGCAGTGCAGAGCTTATAACATCATTAACACTCGCTAGATCACAGTGGCACTCAAATCCCCTGGAAGGCTGTTTGACGTCTTAATAAAACATGTCAGCTGGCAGAAATTAAAATGAACAATGGATGCAGTCTGGGAGGTATCAAGAGTTGTGTGTGTGACAAAGTGTGTTAGGCATTCAGTCACAATCCCTCACCTTGGTGCCATCCAGGCTGATGATGCGGTAGACATTGCGCGTACTGTCGTAGAAGTACGAGACGGTGACGGCGTGCTTGCTGGTGGGCAGCCAGTTCTTCTTGGTGTTGGGGTCAATCTGGAAGACGTGGGCCCTCGTGCTGTAGATGGGCTGCTCCCTGAAGGGGACGAAGAAGAAGTGGTGAACCTCTTTGTGCTGCAACACCAACGTCTCCCCAAACCCACCGCCAGCAGCACAACTCCTGCTGGACTCAGACCGTCCTGGCACACGAATGACCAACTCGCCATCCTCCATCGTTACGCCACAGAAAGAGAGGCTGCCAAAAGACCACTACATATACACATTGTCTACACCTGGATAACAAGCTGCTGTCAATCTAAAGCAGAGTTCCCGCATAACCCTAAAGTATACACTTCTTCTCGTACATTGTCGCTCTACTTGTAAACCGATACATTAAACTCAAACAGCTAACATAAACTCTCTGTCTTTCACTTCCTGTAAGTCAGCTCCGTCTCTCCGTGTTCTGATATGGAAATGCCTGCAGCACTGAGCGAGGGTCACACAGGGGAGCACAGAAGGGGAAAGGAGAGGGTTTAAAGCTAAATATAGACAGTAGGCCACGGTTAACCAAGAAAGACACACCCCACTGAACTACAGTTTCCACACAGACACACATACTGTAATGCATGTGCATATATCTAAACATGAGCAGACTATGAAACAGAAGTGGTGGAATCATAAATCTGATTGTAAGTGTGCCTCTGTGGCTTGGATCAAAACTCCATTGTGGTTTAAGATGAGTTAATTCCTTATTGACCCCTGGATGACGCTCATAACAGAGTTAGGATTCACTCCACTGTATATTGTTGGGGATTATATAAAAGTCATCTTTGTTTTTTGACCATTAACTCATCTGTCAGTAATGCACCACCTTCACTCTTTGTCCATTTATCCTTCGACTCCTCGGTATGCTCTTAACATGCCCTTGTATATTTCAGCATTGTTGGGGCTTTTTGGGTAATATCTACAGTCAGTACACACACACACACACACACACACACACACACACACACACACACACACACACACACACACACACACACACACACACACACACACACACACACACACACACACACACACACACACACACACACACACACACACACACACACACACACACACACACACACACACACACACCACACACACACACACACACACACACACACACACACACACACACACACACACACACACACACACACACACACACACACACACACACACACACACACACACACACACACACAGTGCAGGGTGCAGAGGGAGATATTCTGGGCTGGCAGTGCTGGTGCTGGCAGAGCAGGAGATAGAGAAGTGCTTACACTGCACTGGGGGGGGGGTGATGGGGGACATCAAAGGCTTGCTGTATAAATGAATATAAAAATTCAGCAGCAGCACCCCTCCTGTGTGTGATTAGCCAAGACTGGGAAAGAAAGAAAAACATGGAGACAGGGAAAGGGGAGAGAGGGAAGTCAGACAGGAAGAGAAAGATGGGGAATGTGGAGAGTAAGGGAAGTCAGAGAGTGCATCTGGGATGATTAATGCTGCTTCATAAAGCTGCTTGTGCGCAAATTATCATAATCATCGACAGCAGTGTAAGTGGCAGAACTGTGAGTCACTTCAACTCCCTCCAATCACACATCACACAACCACAGCCTGTCCGTATGATCCGTGCAATAGCCGCTTGGCAACCGGCATCGTTTTTCATTGCATAATGTGATGGAGCTGTGTCAAGTTTAGTGATTCTTGTTGCTCGATTGTGTTTGGACCAAACACAGCAACTTACTTGTGCTTTGATTTTTACATATGAGCGCCTGAGCCAAAGAGTTTTATTCCAGAACAACACCCACCAGTTGTAAAAAAAAAAGACAAGAGAAAGCAATAGGCCTACTTACTCCTACAACCAGACTTTTGAAAGGCAAAGAATAAATGATCGATTGAATCTTATCAAATATATCAGACATTTAATTATATTTGTATATTTTTCTCTCCTAAAACGCAGGCATATCCACAACACAAAAGGCATCAGGCCCATTATCAATGCCCCCACTTTATTCTACAGTGATTCTGGTCTGAGCCAAATAGCCTGTCAGAATGACTTGTTATGGGATTGCATAGAGGTCAATTAAGAACACGTTGATCCTCTTGAACTCAGCGAGAGGTGAACTCAGGCGCTAGCAGTGAGCTGCACAGATTTAGCATCTGGGAGGAACAAAAGCGGCAGATAAAGTCTTAAAATGCTGTCTATCTTCCAAAAGAGCATACAAGAGAGTGCATGTGAGAACAAAATCTGCCCATGGCACTATAACAAGGGAAACATGGTCTGAAGAATTCAAAATGATGAGGAAAAAGAAAGTGAGGAGGGGTCATTTCAGTGTAATGCGCAGGCTTGGGTGGTTTCTTCTTTTCTAAGGTCACATTGTTCTGTCGTATTTTATAATACACCTCGGTAAAACATCTTATTGATATTTCTTTTCGCTTGTATTTATTTGAATTGCATTTGATATTGAGGAAATCTAAAAATAACTTATCAGGTTACATACTAAAGCACTTTGAATTGCCTTGTGTTGAAAGGTGCTATATAAATAAACTTGCCTTGCCTACATTACTTTTATATTGTTATACTCAATTTACGTTACTGATTACTTTCTTTTACAAGTAGCTATTAATTGTAACGGAATACATGTTTTAATGTAACCCTCCCAACCCCGGTAATGCGTATAAGTGGTAAAGGAGAATGTGGAAAACACAGAGGAGGAATAGGAGGAGGAGGTGTGTAGCATGCAGAGTGTAGGCATGACACAAGGGCAGGTGATGGAACGTGAATGTTAAAACAGAGAGAGAAGGGGGCAGAACAAGAGAGGGAGGCAGACTGATGAAGTGAGAGAAGAAGGCCGAGATGAGGAAAATGTGGAGGAGGTGATGAATGTAGGAGAGGATGAGAAGAAGATGAAGGAAGTGGGATGCTCTAAATTGCAGCTTGTGTGATATAAACAATTATGTGCGCCGCTCATATGAACTTTCAGGAACCTAATAACAGTTTTTAAAGGAAAAGCCTGGAAAAGTGTCAAACAGCTACATGAGTAGGATGTGGGACACTTTGTTGTGGGAGGATAATGGTGATGATGATAAATGGATGGATGGATTGTGTAAGAGTTGCATCAAGAAAAGCAAGTTGCAGTACGTTCTGTTAATATTATATATAATACAACATAATAAATGATTACTCATATGTGATACAAATTCCTTGTATGTGTAAACCAACGTGTCAATCTTTACTCTGATGTGATCTGGGCAAGTGAGTACTGAAACATTTTATTTTTTAAAGTAAACCTTTCATTTCATGTCAAATTAAAGTTATGGCTTTAGGCTTTCAGTCAGCAGTGGTAGGTTTTAGAAAACAGAGAAGAGTGAAACAAAAGGTAGACTGATATAGAGACAGGGTGATTGCTCTGGGGTAGGTTGTGATTTAAAGGGTCAGTACAGAAAAATTGCAACAATAAAATCTGGGCTAAATAGTTTTGATTTTATTTGCCAAGGTTTTGAAACCTTTCTGTCTTCACTCAAGTATAATGGAGGTGAATAAGAAACTTGTTTGATTATTAAACAGAACACGTAAAACAGAAACAAGCCTCAGTCAGTCTTGACTATCCAAATGTGAACCGTTTTTATTGGACAAATTTACTTCCAAATAAATAGTCCCCGTGAGAACTTTTCAAATGGATGTTGGATGATTTGTATTTGAATAGATGTAAACTATTATGTAAAACACACACTTCCTGAATGGCTAGATTGTATTGAATTTTGCAATCAGAGTGACCCTTTAAAATATCTCAAACTGTGGCACACATATCAACCCAGCACATGCTGACATAGGTATTGATTGGCAAACAACACTGTACCAATACCCACAAGGCATTTCACATGAGTACACACACACACACACACACACACACACACACACACACACACACACACACACACACACACACACACACACACACACACACACACACACACACACACACACACACACACACACACACACACACACACACACACACACACACACACACACACACACACACACACACACACACACACAGAGTCCCAACAGGTGTTGCTTATAGCGCCTTTTGAGCTTCACGGGGTTGACGCAGATGTGCACACACTCATTTTTTGAGTATGAGTATGTTACTAAACAGCTTGCACACACACACACACACACACACACACACACACACACACACACACACACACACACACACACACACACACACACACACACACACACACACACACACACACACACACACCACACACACACACACACACACACACACACACACACACACACACACACACACACACACACACACACACACACACACACACACACACACAGGTTCATCCCAGGAGATTTTGCTTTCCCTTGCCAGCTCTATGTTCATCCCCGTCTCTGAAGAAATTGTCCTTATTTCCAGATTTCTTCATTCATTCAACTGAGTAGCGCTTGGAGGCAAGTAGATCTTATTTAAGGTAGAGAGAGATCATTAATGAGAGAGCTCCCTGTTGCTATATCTACTGGGAGCGGCTTCGATGACCTGAGTTGTGCCTATGAACACACACTCTCTCTCTTTCATACACACACGCACACCCACACAAACAGGCAAAGACAGGCAGAGAAACTCAGTCCGTCAGTGCATTAATTGTATTTGCCCAATGAAGTGAAAGCACATCAGAGAGTGTTGATAAGCATCTCCAGTTCTCGTCCAACTCTAATGTTCTTCTCTGTGCCATTACCATTAGAGCTGTAAGTGGCTTGGTGTTCAGCCATGAGGCCGGAAGTGAAATATGACTCTATCTGTGTGTGCCATTACCACCAGATTGGCAGCCAGACAACATATCTGTAACTGTGAACGGTTACATCTCATCTGTGGTATTCAGACTTTAACGCACACTGCATGCAGCATAGTGCTCTGGATTACAATGTATTCCACTGCTGATCAATTGAGTCATTGGGTCAGTTGCATAACAGTAACTTAGTCACCAGTATGGCAGAGCCCAGTGGAGAGCTGCAGCTGAGTGGGAGACTGCTGAATGATGTGCTGCCCACACTGTAGGAGGGCAGAGTGGGAGCCTGGGAAGCCTCTAGTGTATTGTAAATAGTTAATGCAGAAGTTTTGGCTGATGCCTTGAAATCGCACCATGCTTGTGCCATATTGTTAACCTCCTGCCGTGCAATTAATCACAATGAACTGCAGGAGACAGCTGTTAATGAACGACAGGCTTGGTGTGGGGAAATGAACCGCTGAGCTCAGGGTTAGGGGACATGCAAATGAGCGGCGCTGCGCACTAGGCGGATATTTCACCGATGGGTGCCATGGTGTTGAGGATGTGTAAGGTGGCGGTCACTGTGCTGCCATAGAGACAGGAAGCCACTTTCTGTCACTGGAGCCTTGTGAAGCACACTGACATTCCCCTGCTTCTGATATTATAATGTTCCCAGACCTTTTTTTTAGCAAGACCCGGAACAGGATGTACATCACACCACAGATCTCTGAGAATATTGGAGAAGAAATGCTGTTGTTATACATGCCTTCTTTCAGTATTACATAACTGTCTGTAATGTAGGTGGGGAGTTAACAGCAGAACAGACACCTAGAAAAAAAACCTGTATTCACTCTCATTGTTCTTGTGCAATAAGAGTGAATTAAAGCCTTGCTTCATGTCTGTGAGAACACCCAATCACTTCTACTTTGGGAATAATTGCAGATTTACCCACTATATTTTGATCCTAAAAGTTTGATGATGGAGCCACTTATGCACCAGTATATGAGTGACAGCATGTTGGGCCCAACGCATATTTCTGTTTCACTAAACAGAGCATATTCAAAGGAGAGAGAAAATAAATATCCTTCATTAAATGACTGAAAATATATTGTTTTAGTGTGCAGCATATCAAGGCCCTGCAAATATAACCTACTCAACCACACATGCACAGCCTACCTGAGCTATTTAGGCTATACAACGTCATGTAAGACACAGAGATACATTTTAAAGCACACGCCCGGGTCATTATTGTGTTATGTGGTGTGGTTTCTAATAGAGAAGTTCATACCCTGTGAAGCAGCCGTAGCTGATATGAATGCAGAAAGGAGCGAAAGGGGGTCTCAGTCAACCCACTGGATAATAATCACACTTACCCCATTGTTATGGTCGACATTGCAGCGATATATGTGTTCTCTCTGGCAATAAAAACGTATATATCTCGGATTGGCCGCTGCGTATCAAAGTCTTCTCTCTACACGACAGGCTTCAATGTATCACCGTCGGTGCGTCTGCAGGAATTTGATGACAACTGGTCCATTCCCCTGCGCTGTCACGGCATGAAATCACACATACATGTCGCTCTGCACATGGCACGGAAGTCAGACCTTCTACTCCTGCTTTGGCGCTGAGTGCTTGGTGATGGAGCAGCTGATCCAGCGCAGAGTCCTTTATGGAGATCCGAGATAATTGTCGCGTAAATTACAGATCCTCGCTGGAAGGGTGGAGAAGCCTTGCTGCCTGAACTGGGAAAGACAACCCTCATTTAGCCACTAGATAACGCACAGCATCCCACCGTCCACCCGCCTCCCTCTATCTCTCTCTCTCTCTCTCTCTAATTACCATAGGCTCACACCCCCGCTCTCTCATCCAGACTATTTCACACCCTTACCAGTGCATTTCTAGAATAAAGCCAATTTCCGATTTTTCTCTAAACCTGCAGTATATATTTTGCTTATGCAACATCGATTTTATTTTTAACTGATTAACAGCGCTCCTGGTCAATACTGATATGTGGAGAGTCGTTTGCATAGAATTAACTATCCTTCCGTTTGGCTGTAAGAGTGATTTATTGATCTAAGCCTATCCGCACACCCCGATGTGTACCCCGCCCCCAAAACCGCTCCACATCTGGCTGATGAGTCCCCGCTTCCCTCCCACTCAGATCACTGTCAGTATTGAACTGCCTACGTCACGACACTGTCCTCCGCAGTGACGTCACTCGATGCTCGAGGGACTGATGCCATTTTACGCGTTATTGTTTTATAAAAAGTTTAGTAGGAAGTGGCCTACTCACCAAATACTCTAAGAAAAATGTTACTCTCTGGCTGTATATGCAGTGTGGAAGATTCAGGTCTTTTTACTAAAAGCAGAACAATATATAATCTATAAAATAAAATGCTGTGCAATAGGCCTATATAGGCTATATATTTTGATATGGTAATTTGTTGTAACTACTGCTACTTATTTTTTTTTAATTTGACCATGGAGCACCATGTACGTGTTATTTGTTTTTTGCTTATTGTGTTTTTTATTATTAATAATAATATGTGACTCCTTTTTTATATCATAATGTAAGTATACTCTTTTTAATGAATCTGCACTCTTGCTGTTGTACAGGGACGTGCACAGACATTTGGAGGGGCTATTGCTCTAAACTAGAAAAAGGGCCTCCCCCCACCCCCCCAAAAACGTAAGAGGTTTTTTAAAAAATGTATTCTTATTCTTATCATTCTTTATGAGCACAGTAACGGTAAGGTATCTAATTACTTATTTATTTAGTAGGCCTATTCCATAACTTAATAACAGAGATGGTCAAACTTAAATTGAGACATGGCAGAAATCCTAAATGAAGCGGGGCAGTGAAGTGTTCTCCCGTATGTGAGAGAGGGCGATCAAGAAAAGAGAGAGAGCGGTGAGGGAGTTTACGGAGCAGTGTTTTTTTTGTAAATAACTGACGGTGTCAAGAGGAAGTAAAGTCCCCTGGTTTGTCCCATATACTCTAACTGCCATGAGAAAACTCAAAATCAATAAAAGCATATTTAAAAACAGGGACATTTCTGGGGACAGATTGACCCGAGGATTGGCCACCAAAGCCAGGCAGGCACATGATCACCATAGCCATATGAGGTCGGACTCGGAGGGCTTTCCTTTGCTTTTCAGCTGTCAGATTGTAAACAAAGTCACGTGACTGGGGGCAGATGACAGCGCTGACAAGGTGTGTTTTATCGCAGCGAGACTCTACAATACTAATTGTGGGCTTATCATGTTTATTCGGCAGAAAAAAAAGACTTTCGCTCTCTCCAGAGGGGCAGGTCAGCCAAAAAGTTCAAAAGGGCCGTTGCCCGGGCAACATTAGCCCGTACCTGTGCACGTCCCTGCTGTTGTAATACCCTTCATTTTCCTGTTGCAGGACAAATAAAGGAATTCTGATTCTGATAAAAGTTATTAAAAAAACAAAAAGGTCCTTCTTCCAAATTGCTACTTAAATACAGAAGTATTATTAGCTAAATAAAAGCACATAAAGTATCGAATTAAAATATCTAATTTGCTGAAAGGCTCCGTGTTAATATATTAAAGAACCCAGTCCATTTTAAGGCTTGGGATTGTTTATCAATAAATCAATTGTTGTTGGCATCCTCTAAACAAAAGATAAATCAAATTGCTAATCTGGATATTGCTTTAAAATGACTGAATTATGCATGCACTATTGTGTATGAACTGTAAACATTGTTGGGATCTGATATGATTTATTTTTCATATTATAATATATACACTGTGGTAAACTATAGATTTCCTCCATTACAAATGTATGGGATGCTGCTAGACAAAGTAAGAGAAGACCAAAAAACGTCAATAATTTGTTAAATGTGCAGATTAAGTGCTCGTAACATTAATGTCAGTCGTCTTCTCATCGCTCTTATCTTTATGTTATCATTGATGAAACATCTAAACCATGAAAAGCAAAAACACACCCTAAAATAGAAACCATACATTGCATCATTACCTATTTTTGTAATCTTACAGGATAAAGACATATTGTATTCAGGTGTGACTCTGAACACACAGAGCCTTTTTCTAAACAGCCTCTACCTGTGTAAAGAAAGTATGCAATTTGAACAATAAAAAGGCAATTATTATAATGGCCAGTCATTAGGTAGAAGATCTAATGCAGACAGAGAATTGTAATGAACAGTTCCTAAATAATATTAAGACAACTGATCTCTGATGCCCTGTTGAGAGGAAACTATCCGCTGAAAATGTATCCATATTGCTAATTTTACACAAACCTTCCGCAGTTATTGATAAAATATGTTACTTAACGTTAGTCAGGTATCATCAGTTTAGTCATTGATTGTGAAGGGGTCCCTTAAGGGAAAAGGCTGGGAACCACCCTTAAGCTGCAGCACAGAAAATAGATCATGCCCAACCTGACCACAGCCAGTCGTGGTAGTTTATTTTTTGGAGTCAAAGTAACAATACAAATTGTAAAAAAATAAAACTCTGTTACAAGTAAATATCCTTTGTTACAAGTAAAAATCCTGCATTCAAAAAACAAAGAATCTTGGCATCAAAACGAACTTAAAAGTAAAAGTACTTGTTAAGGGTTATGGCCCATTTCCTAATCAACTATATTGCATTACTGAATTATTATTATTGAGGCATTCATGTGTCTTTCACAGCTTGTAAAGGGGAGCACATTTTAATAACTTATTAACCTATACATGTCAGTGTTTATTTACAAAAATACTGAGATGTATTACATATTTGTTTTAGCTCATAATCTTAATGTGAAAAGTAACTATTTCTTAAAGATGTCAGATATAGGTAGTGGAATAAAAAGTTCAATATTTGCTTTCAAAATATAGTGGAGTAAAATTATAAAGTAGTATACAATGGAAACACTCAAGTAGTAAGTAGGCTTATTTGTTTACACTGTCTTTAACTCAACATCAAATAAGCCTTACCTTTTAATGTAACTGTTATGGCCACTGGCCCTTTAAATCGAAATCCATTACGTCATGGCATCAATGCGGAAGTGTGTAGGAAAGACATTCAGTTTTGTTTACATGTGACATGCATTTGGTAAGTGTTACAGTTAGTTTTTGGAGTAAAATGTGCTTAACATTTTGTTACACGTCTCTATAAACATAGTCTTCACACCAACCTATACATACTCCGATTTAATTAAGAGATAATAGTTGTTACCGTTTTTGGATTAGCTAGCTGGGCGGTGCTAGCGTCAGTTAGCTCACCATTTTTGACTGATCACTAGTTTCGATTTCCTCAGAATACTTGTTTTGACATTACGTTTCGGTTATGTGTTCCGTATCGGTGGTAGCCACAGTTCTCCATTAATTGTGGACACTACCAGCCGTGTTGTGGCTCAGTTATTTTCTTTCTTTCAGGAGGTCTTTGGAGTTGATGCTGGAGCTCAGTGAAGATCCTACAGCATGTTCCCCCGCAGCGCCTTACCGAGGGACCTGTCTGCCTTCCGTCACGGCCCGTACCCTCCCCCGGGCCCCCAAACCTACAATTACAACCACGGGAGCCGGGCTGCTGTCAAGTAAGCCTGGCTAAATACTCACTGCTCTGATCTGTTAGACATCAACAACATCAACAACATCACTGAAATAGTCGTGAATGTTCAAGTACATTTACTCAAGTACTGTACACATGTGAGTGACTATAGGTATGTGTTTGAGTAAAGTTCATGTTTTTTTTTAATTTATTCTATAAACTACTGACTACATTTCTCTGTGTTGGAATTCAACAGACACTAACATGTTATACATGTTATGGCTGTCATACATGTAGAGATCGAGATTTAAGAAAAATGCGTGTGGTCTCTTAATTATTTTCAGAGCTGTATTTCGTACATGTAGTTAGTTTACAGATTTTGATTAATAATGTGAAATATAATCAACTCTTAAATAAGACTTTAGTTACACCTTGAGTAAATTAACAATCTACTCTGCAGCATACAAAGTCATTAAAACTAGCTGCACCTTTACCAACACTGATAACACTTTAATGCGTCAATAATTATAATCAGAACATATCATATACATCATCATATCATACATATACATATATTGTTCTGAAATGTGCCAATCTGCATTATGAGTACTTTTACTTTTGGTACTTTTAAGTATATTTTGATGCTAATACTTTTGTCCTTTTGCGTATTGTTTTGATGCAGGACTTTTACCTTGAAACAGAGTATTCCCACACTGGTACTTGTACACAAGTACAAGATCTGAGTACTTCTCCCACCTCTGAGTTTGGGTTACTTATTTGCTTATGTATTTGTGAACATGTCTTTCTGGTAGCTTCCATGGTCCTGGACCACAGAGGTTTCCACCATATGAATGGAAAGAGAGGCCACTTCCTCCAGCCCCTCATCCAGTCCATCATCCCTACGCACCAAACATGACCAACAGTCGCAAGTATGTCATTTTACTATTTAATCATGGTTGGACAATCCGTGTTTCCTTTTATTATTTCTTAAACCTTCCTTTTGTGTTTCTTCCAGGAGGCAGAATAGCGAATACAGCCCCAATGTTGTAAAGCGCCAACGCATTGAGTCCCATCCCCACCCATCCTTAGCCTCTCCTCTACCTCGAACCCCTCCCCCCCGTCGTCCTGACCGGGCGGTGGCAGGGTCATCGAGACCTCCTTTCGTTGGTCAAAGTCCACCTGCCCTCATCCATCCTCAGGGGGTAGATGTCCCTGAGAACTTCAACAGCCTGCAGGCCTATGCCAGGGATGAGGTATTGTATATTCAAATGGCATTAACCTGCAGTTTACATCACATCTGAGCAATGCTTAGTTCTTAGTGTGCATGTGTTTGTGTCCTCAGTTGAGCTGTCAGATGGTGGAGATGTTCGAGGCGTGCCAGCAGCAAGCTTCGGATTTGGACCGGAAGGAGTTGTGCCGAACTCGGCTGCAGGACGACATACAGGGTCAATATCCAGGTGTGTATGAAATCCACAATCATGCCCAGACTTCCTGTCGTGGTTCCTTTTCACTCAGTGTGTTTCTCACAGTGGCACGGCTTTACCTGACTGGATCCTCTATGAATGGATTGGGCTGCAGGAGCAGTGATGCTGATATGTGTCTGATCATCAAAGGAAATGTGAGTTGCTTTGACTCTATACGATGTTTGTCATCCAGAATGTGTTTGTACAATCAGAGATACCCACTTCCTTTTAAACACCTTTCCTTTTTTATAGAAAAAACTCGATCCTATTAGCGTACTCAGTGTCCTCCAAAGGTTGTTCAAGTCACTACGTGAGTCATAATGAATAAATACAAAATGTAGAACATATTGTGATTATGTTGACATACTTATGTTTTCCACATAGTCCACCAGGTGGAGCTACTTATCCTTTTGGAGAGAGAGTTTCAAGTGAACATGAAATGAAACCAAAACAACCATAACTGTCATGATGTTTATTTTGATTGATAGCATATGTGGAGAGGACTCAGCTGATCAGAGCCAAAGTGCCGATCCTCAGGTTCAGAGAGAGAGGCAGGTAGGAACAAAACAGATATTAAACCTCTTTTTCTTTTGTATAACTATTCTTTTACCTTAGCAAAGCCAGAAAGCATTGTTAAAAGGACTCCTTCCCTCTTTAGTGATCTGGAGTTTGATCTGAATTTCAACAACACAGTGGGCATCAGAAACACATTCCTTCTGAGGAGTTATGCCTTTGGTGGGTGAGATCTTTTTAAATTCCTGCCGAATTCTAAGTCTGCTCCAACTGTCCTTCCCAAGCAGCGCTTTTAATGCTTCTTGTTTTGACCCGCTGCCTGTGTGTGATGTCTCTCAGCTGATCTCAGGATAAGACCCCTGATCCTCGTTGTCAAGAAATGGGCCCAACATAATCATATCAATGATGCCAGCAAAGGAACGTTGAGCAGCTACACACTCGTGCTGTTGGTGCTGCACTACCTCCAGAGTCAGTACACTCACACACAAGACCTTTCTGTTTCCATTTATTACTTAATGTGAAACTTATCTTGTTGCTTTTTCTACAGCTCTCAATGAACCTGTCCTTCCCTCTCTACAGATGGACTACCCCGTAAGTGTCTTCCATTGTTTTTGCAATTCATTGTAACTTATTGTAACCAGTGTATTCCGGGTTCATTACCAGAAGTGCAAACTAGTATGTTATATTGGCAAATTATAGAAAATACAAAACGTTCAACACCTTGCGCACACGCCTTACAATTCGTATCACTTTTAAAAAGAAGACATTTCTGCATCATATTGACTTTTCTGTACTCATCACAAATAAATCACATTATGTGCTTGGTTTGAAGTCTTTTGTCCCGTGCCTTGATTTTCAGGACTGTTTTTTCCCCCTCATGGACATTGACATGGTCCCAGAGGGGCCCAAAAACGTCCCTCCCTACATATCGAGCAACCAGTCCTCTCTGGGAGAGCTTCTTCTGGGCTTTCTCGGATACTATGCCACGGTCTTCAGGTAGACACCACATTTCTGAGTCTAGTGTTTCACATTCACCCATACCATGGTTCTTTGGCCTCCTCCTTTTCTTGCTCCCTTTCCTTATCTCCTGTCTTCTTGCTAACTTCTCCCACCTCTCCAGTCCCCCATCTCTTCTCTTGCTCCTCTATCCTGCATCCTCTTCCCTGGTTTCATGTTTCTGGGTGAGGGGCAGGAGCAGGTGGGACCTCTGGCCTTACACAGCACTAACATGACATACCATGATCCCTGTGTTTGCGATATATGTGTTACCGTAACACGCATAGGGTTGCACTATCCAGGAGTATTTAAGATGGGGAATTAAGTGGAAGTGACACAAAATAATATATAATATAAAATGTTAGGTTAAAAAAACTTTAAAAAATACGAAAACCTTAAAATTAGGCAAACTTTTTGGGAAGTTCTGGTTAACTTGGTCACGCTCCAGTCACAAGGCTGAACTAAAACTCACAAAAACCCACTGATTTTTTTATTTCACTAACAAACAGGTTTGATTTACAAATTGTATGTGCTTTATGTTACTGCAAGTTTTTACAGGGATCAACACATATTCCTACGTTTCTTGACAGCCATTCATTCCAAACCAACTCCACATTCTGTACTTATTAATCATCAAGTTTCATTTGCAGTAACGGAAATCTCTTCATTTGATGTTTGCAGAAAAACGAACTGTGTTTGTACCTTTCATCTGATGCATTAAGTGAAGCTTCGACATTTAAAACTTAAGTTAAATGACAGATAATATGAGGACAAGACACACAATATTTCGACTCAGGACTAGGATTAATTGTATTCGTTTTAAAGATTTACTTTGCCGAACCCACATGACAATTTCCTATCTTTGATAGAAATAGGAATGTTTTATGTTCAAATGATCTTTGCTAGGCGAGGTTTCATTTGTTCGTTGCATTGACTGCATTGAATGAAAGTAAAACCAACTGAGCCTGAGGTACAGATCTATCCCCTTGTTAGTTGGCAGGAAAGTTTGCATATTTTGCAGCTGATTAGCTCAACTTGAGGTCATTGAGGACCTTTTTCATTGTGTCATTTTAATTATAATAACAATTAAATAATTCCCCTACTTTTGCATTGTCTTGCAGTTGGGATAGGAAGGTGATCTCTGTTCGAGAGGCCAAAGCTTTTCCCAAGAACAACTCTCCGACATGGAGAAACAAATTCATTTGTGTGGAAGGTAAACATTTGCACCACCATGTGTCTAAAACATGAGCCTAAATGCTACATGTCCAGTGTACTGTTTTATCCCAGCAGCTATTGCGCAAATTAACACATCATAGGAGTATCACGCAGATGCCTATTTTTATTTATTTATTTAATTATGAATTTTGAATGTCCATGTTTGTACTAGTGTTTTCCTTCTTAAAATGTTTCTGAAATATTTTGAGATTTGGTTGAGCAGGGTATTCTTGAGCTTTTTACTAGTCCTTTTATTAGAGATGTGTCTGTTGTTTGTGTTTGTTCTTAGTGTCAGGATGGACCCCTTGTCTTTTTCTCTGCAAACAAAATCTACCTACGGGTACAAATAAATAACCTGAACCTGGTCACAGCAATGTTTTGTATTGCAGAGCCGTTTGAAAGGAACAACGTGGCCAGGGCAGTCCATGAGAAGATCAAGTTTGACGCCATCAAAGCGGAGTTTGCTGTGGTCAGTCCTAAGAACTACGCTGTATTTTCTCCTCTTTACTCTAAGGGCCAGCCATGAGTTATTCATAATCCTCTGCTTCTCATCTGTGTGTCTGCGCAGTCATACCGGATACTAGAGGACGTGCAGGACCTGAACTCCATCCTCCCAGTCAGAGAAATCATTAATAAGGAATCCTCCAGGAGATAAGGGGTTCCTCTCATTAGACGAGCGGACAGGAGTCTTCTACCTCAAGAGAGGCCCGTCCCCGGAAAGAGAAACCCATTTGGATGTGCTCACAGCCAGGAAAAAAAAGTCTCTGAATGCTCTCGCTGCCTTGATATGGGTTAACCACATCATAGGGTGTTTCCAGTGGCAGTACTTGTACTTGGAAATACTGGGCTCACTTTCAAATGCTTCTATAACTTCAAATAATTGAAACTAAATGTAAAAATATAATATTTCTGAAGTGACAGCAGAGGGCTCTGCACTGAAGCAGGATAATAATGGTCAGTGTTATTAAGGATGGTTATAGCTGCTACATAACACTCTTTACCAACTCGATTGGCATTACTGGAAAGTAGTTAGGAATATAGAAAAAGGATGAAAATACTTCCTGCAATCTGTTAGGATCTGAAGTTTTATTAAATGGATGCGGCAACGTTTTGTTTCGACTGTTCTGGACCAGGTTCATCTCAGTTACATTTGTATCCACATTGTTAGAGCCATAGTTTTAAAGAAGGTGCCAATCATTTGCTTTTGCATCATATGTACAGTATGTAGTCTACTGCCGGTATGGACCAACTTGTAATATCAGAACCTTTCGTTCTATTTTTCTAGGTCAGTGGTGAAGCTATCGTGGGTTTAAACATCCATAGACATTGTTTTCTACATCTATCCTCGTCTTTTTCCATAATTCATCATCTTTAAGTTGCTAAAATTAGCTTGTTTAAGTTAGTGTTATATTATAAGTGACTCTGGGAATCACTAGAGGGCTGCGGGGGGCCACACTCTGGATGTTGACACTTCTTCATCATTGCTCCTGATGAGCTGTATTCATTTCCCTTGATAGACATGCTGTGTCATTTGAGTTCATCTACTTGATTTATTTGGACATAAATTCATGCTATTCATTCATTATTCTGTTCATTCAATGCATAAGTTATTTAAAGAATCTACACTTTGACGTGACTTTTTTTTCTTCTCCAGATTATATTTTCTCTTTTTGTACATTTTGTTCAAAGCTGAACTTTTAAATGTTTATTAAAAAAATGAAATATCTGAGGATGACGAGTGTCTATTTCATATTTTTGAGCTTGATGTTAAGCACGTTGAATTATTTGCTACAAACAAGTTGGAACTGATAGAAGTTCAAAAATAAATAGTACATAATTATATTTGATCACCTTGGAAATAAGAATCAGGATTAGAGATTTTATTCACAGAAACGATGTTTAAAGGGGCCCTTTTGTGATTTTTGGGGGTTTCCCTTTCCTGTAGTGCGTTATAAAGGTTTTTGTGCATGTCAAAGACTAAAATCCCAAAGATAACGAAAGAGGGAGGTTCTCTCCCAAAGTCTTTATTAGGCTCCTTTGTTTATTTCTGAGACAGTGACATCACTACGTAACACTCACACTTCTATTGGCTAGCACTCCAACACCTTGTGTGATAGAATAAGGGGCGGGGCATCTCTAAGCAATTGACAGGGCCAGCTGTGCTGCAGCACAGGCAGTATGAGAAAAATAAAGCACTTTTTGAACATTAAAGCATGTAAACATCTCAAAGTAGAGGAACAAAATACAAATACGAACCTGAAAATGAGCAGAATAGGGCCCCTTTAACCTGAAACATATATTAACCATAAGCACAATAAAAAACAGTTCACCTGATATTTCATGTAATTTTGTTTCCTCGAGGTAATGCCGACTAGACCATCATTCTGAAGGCATTTAGGATGATGTTTTATGTGCTGATTCTTGGCTCCTGAATATCCACATTCTAAGTTAAAAGGCTCTCTGACGCCTCCTCTGGCAGCTCGTGCACAAGTTCGTTTTTGTTGTGTGGTTTGACACCTTATTAGACTTGTTTTATGGTTTTTGTATAGTGTCAGCGCTGGTAGGGGGTAGATAACTCACCCGATGCATGCATGTGTGTCAGTTTGTGTGTGCGTCTCTGTTTAGCGATGCCACCGGCAGCAGGGGGACCAGGGGGTACTGTTTCAGCACACGGCCTATATTTAACTCAGCGAGGGGATTTTGTTCTTAAAGTCCCACTGGCTAATTCATCTTGCACTGACCAAAATACTGAGGATTTCCCCAAATGCATAATAATCTTTTCACGGCAACTTCGTCACCTAACTTCTTTTGTTAATTTCACTAACAACAAACTCCCAGACCCAGTGAGACCCACCCTCTCTCGCTGCTCCCCTCTCCAGCTCCACACCCCTCTTCTCGTTCCTCTCTCAGCCTATTTTTGTCCGTGGCTGAGTCAGATGGACTGCTCTCAACTTAGAATGACACAAACAGGCAGACCAACTCCTCCGAAATCAGGGTGGCTGAAAACTCCAAGGAGACTCTGAAATTCACTGAAAAACCCGTGGGGGCTACAAAGGGAAGAGCTGGAGGATATTACCAAGATGGAGGAGTGTGAGAGTCTGGACTCGGAGATGACCGAGCTGCAGGAGGTTCAGAGCGAAGCTTCGGAGGCCCTCAGCCAGGACGATGAAGACGAGGAGGAGGAACTGCGGAACAGGTGCTTTACACATCTTACAAGCTGAAATACCACAATTGTCACTCACTTTATCTTAGTGCAGGGTTGCCAACTTTGGGTACCTGGCTGGAGTGAGATTTTGATATCATGGGTTTAATTACACATATGCGCACGAAATGACTGCTATCGTGTCAGCAGCGGCAGCAGCGGCAGCAGCAATATAATACAAATACACAATATTGGACACAGACTATAAAGGGCACACAGTTTCATTCACTAATGAAAGTCAAACACATGTTTGTTTCCACTGTTTTATTGTGTGCCTGTCGCGATAAGCAATTAATTGACTTATCGTACGATAAATAAAAATGAACTCGATAAATTGCCATTTATATGAGGATGTGACTAGCCGTTTGAAAGGATGTACTTGAATTATTATTATATATTATCATCATGTCAGTGGTCTAAAATGGTCATACAACGGTGACGACAATATTATCGTTTATCGCAATAATTTCCGGGAAAATGTATCCAACTAAATTAATTATCGTGAGAGAAACACACACACACACAAACACATCTACAGACATACTCCAAACTGCCAAATATATTAATTAACACACTCTCACTCTCATATAGGCTACTCTTTGACTGTATTTTGGCCTAGTAGAACAATAAGCAGCAGACTTTTACTTTTTAATCATTTCTTCTGGATCTTAGATCTGCGCATGCGCAATACGGGTCGGCAGTTGCGGCTCCAGAGTATTTTTGTTGGGTAATCTATGGTAGGGCTAACCCATACAGTGGTGGGGCTCAAGTCAGTATTTGCAATGTAATTACATACACGCTCCCCTTGACAGTGAAACGCCACGCGTGAGGGTTAGATTATTTCCCTGTCTCAATCCAAATTGAACTGTATGAAATAAAAATGCACATTTGTCTTGAAGTAAATAAAAAGGGCGACCTGGAGCCAATCCTGCAATTTCTCCACAGGTGAAAGAGTTGACATGCTGAAAACCCAACCCCTGCAAGGGGGTCTGGGGGATTTTCCCCCAGGAGATTTTTTGAAATACTAACATAAAATACACATTCTGGTACTCTCTTCAGAAGAAAATAAATAAATGTAATACTACACGACATATTTAAAAAATTAATGCCATTTTAGTTTTGTGTTACATTGTTCTGAAAGCTGAACCTGCTGCTCCTCACAGAGGGAAGAGGGAAGAGGCTGTGAATTACTTTACATTGTGGATCCACAATGTAAAGTCATTCACACAGCCTCTTCCCTCCTCTACCCTTATCCATAAGGGTGGATATCCCCCATTGTTCTGTGTGTCAAAATGAAAGACAGCCAACACACCTATCAATCATCAAACCATGGGGTCTTATTTCATTACGTGTTGATTTCTATCAACACGTAATGTTGTATCCAGGGTCGGCTCTAGAACAAATCGAATGGGGGGGGCAATCATTTACCAAGGGGGGGGCACACACTGCCGTCAACAACCAACACACAAACACCAACGCAACTTCAATTAAAAAAAACATGCTGTAAAGTCTATTGTCTTTCACACACAGGGGTGTAGTGCTATTTTATAGCGCACCATGACTTGTGTGGGGGAAACTTCTGTGTAGCAATGCAGTGGCAGTTCTAGACCAATTTGACTGGGGGGGCCACTGGGGGGGCCAGTTATTTTCTGAGGGGGGCACAATAAATGCAGGACGAAAATGAGAACTAGACAGTACTATGAAGTAATTGCGCATAAGAAAACAATGCAATACAGTTATTGGTATTTGTTTCAGTACACTTATTTATTTCAGATAGATCTTATAGTTATTACTGTTAGCTTCAGTTTAAGTTATAGTGCAATGTTTGCACTAACACCATATTTATATAAAAATAAAGGCAATGAACAGTTACATCTCTACTTTACATAAGGGTGTCTGCACAATCTCACATTACAGCAACAAAATCCTGCGGTTTTTAGCAAACCGAGTACCAGAAAATATACATTTAAAAAAAACAAAAAAAAACTTTTCATTGTTAGGGGGGCCACAGGGGGGTCAGAGGTCAGTGTTCGGGGGCACTGCCCCCCCCTGGCCCCCCTCTAGAACCGCCCCTGTAGCAATGCAGTGGGAGTCACCGACTCATGAAGGAGACACGGGAAGAGCAGGAGCTTTGATATCAAACACTGATGGTTTATTTGGAGCTTCGGCCGGAGAATTCACATCACAAGTCCAAGAGCCAGAGGTTCTGACTGCACGGGAGAGTTGCCACGTCAATTCTGGAGCGCCTCTCTCTCATCAGCCCATTTAACTGGTTTCGCAGAGAGTAATCAACATATTTGAGAAGATAGCCTAAACAGTTGGGAACACTGAGTTACTTGCGTCTGACACTTATGGCCTCGAATATTTCACACCTTGGAGTCCACAAACACAGAGAAGGAAGTGTTCCAGTGTACCCACAACAATAAACCATCTGTGACCTAGGGTTGCCCGGTCATAGAATGGGAACAACAACATTATGGCTGAAGCAGCCTATCTCCTTAAAGGAGATAACAGACGTCAGGGTTGGTCATGCACGTCATATCTAGGAGTCTAGGACAATTATTTCCCTAACAACTTGTGCATACATGCACGGTTGTGGCACGACCACCAAAACAGAAACATATGGACATAGGCCACCATATAAAAAGTGTGCAAATGTATTTAGTATCCTATCCATGTGAACATGTTTTAGGTGGGGGTGGACCTAACCTCCTCTAGGAGGGTCTGGGGGCTTGCTCCCCCGGGAAGATTATTTTTTAAATATTGAAGTTAAAAGCATCAATCTGGTGCACTTTGAGAGCAAAATTAAGAGATCTATGGATACATCTCTCAACACTCATTTGAAACAGAACTGTAAACAGATTTACTTTTTCTTTATGGATATTTTACAAATCACTCCCCCTTTAAACTGTATTCTTGTGTTACTGTCCTATAGTATTTCATACCCGTTTTTCATTTATTCTCTTATTTTTTAATAACTATAATGATCATATAAAGGTGTTCCTCGCAACTACTTGTTTACATAAATGGTGACCAAACCGTTTGAGACCCACTGAGATAACTTACACTAAAGTTAACTATCTAAACACTGAGAGAGTCCTTACCTCACTGAGCTGAGGTTATACGATCCTCTCAGTCTGACAGGAGAGGACTCTCCTCCACCTTGGTGTAGAAACAGCTCTTTATATCCGTTAGCATAGCCAGCTAACCAGATGTTAACAACAACATTCCACGTTACCGCTCGCGCACTCACAACATGCGCTCGTGCAAAAAAACGGCAAAGTGGTAAGGCTTGCCCACCCTGCGTTGGGGGGACACAGTGACTCATTTGACTCAAAACCGTTTCTTGTCTTCGGTATTCTTGTTTTTGGCGTGAGAATAGTTTGGGCAGCGTGAGAGCGTGAGATTGAGAGTGAAAGCGTGTGCCACAGGCCAGATGCGTGAGAGTTGGCAACCCTGTCTTAGTGTGAACTGGTGTCTTTTTTGCTGAGAGATCCTATCAAACATATGGAATAAAGCCTATAAGAAACCACTTGTTTCTGGGCTTCTTAGCTCCAAAAAATGTGTCAGTCTGAAGAGCGTATCAAAGTAAAACAAGGCAGCACTCATGTCATTTCATCTAACATTAAAATATCATCTGTTCCTCGGCTCATACAGGGAGCTGTCTGGCATTGCAAACAGCTCTATTCTATCATTTGATATGATTCACCGTCCCATATTTTACATATCATTTATCATGTTTCATACTGGCTGCTCTAGTTTGTAGTGAAATAAATAGTGGAGGACACTGATATGTTGGATGTATTTGGGAAGGCCAGGCATCTCGTCTCTAATATTACAGAAATGACGCTTTGGGACGTCACCTTTCTGTAACCCTGCAGGGGCTGAGCTGTATTGATAGCAGGAGCAACAGCTCAGAGCACATCTGATCATTTTTGTTCAGCACGTCGCTCACATCTGGCAGCCTTGCACCCAGCACATGGTTTTAATCCCGGAGATCTACACTTCTCAAGTCAACATTTTAAGGGTTAGTGGGTGTTAATGCGTTTTCAGTTTAGTTGCCTCAGATGCAAAAACTGAATTGGTGTTGGTTGTTTCCATGCTGGCACATCTTGTACAAATATGTTTTGCTATGATTCATTGGTTTGTCCTCAGCTTGGGTTTCAAAAGCTGTGGCAACAGGATCTCCTCTTGCATACTGTTTACTCATTCCCTTCCTCTTCCTGCACAAACACCTTGCACTCTTTCTCTAACTCTATACATTTCTCTGACTTCTAGTCTGCGAGAGGCTGTCCAGGACCAGTCTGTGAAGCCACAACTCCAGTGCCTGATGGTGGATCAATCGTTCTCTATGGTGACCGTTCAGAGCGAGGACAGCGGTATTGTTTGGGAGACGGCCTCTAGCCGCTGCTCTACGCCATGGGCCTCTGAGACCAGCTCCACCTCTGAAGCCTACAGCATGGAGGGGCCTGGAGCCGCGGGAAAGATCACCATCGTCTTTGATGAGGAGAAAGTAATCCGCAGGAGGACGAGGTCCGGAGGAAGGAGCCGGCTGGGAGACAGGCTGAGCCGACCTGGTAGTTCAAGGTCGGCTTCAGTCCTGGGAGTGGAGCGACCTGAGATGGCGGGGGTTTCTCTTCCTAACGTCAAAAAGGAGAAAAGCGAAACAGAGCCCGACTTGGACGAAATCAAAAACAAAGATCAGCAGCTGTTTAGTTTGATTTCAGAGGGTTACGAGATTCTCAACATCAGAGTCCCCTCCAAACTTCCCACTGTGGATGAGGAAGAGAGCACAGAGTTGAAGGACAATTTGTCCTATTTGGACCAGACACCAATGATCAGGTCCCGAAACAACCATGACTGGACACAGAATCCAGCCCTGCAGGAGGAGGGGGAAGTACTGGATCCCCATGAGGTATGAGTTGATTTGTTTTATTATTAGGTATCTCAATCCAGCACTAACATGCATTTCGTTTTTGATTGCCTTTCTCTGCTATTCAAGTCAAATTCAATCATAAAATACTGTTTAAAACAATGAATTGTCCTCTATAGATGAACTTACTGACTGTGATCTTTTCTCAGCACTCAAAGCAAGACTCTTCTCAGCTGTCAGAGGACACAGAGCACAGACATGCACTCACTCAGAAAGAGAGCACAGTGGACATAGATTACTTCGAGCCGTTCACCATGGTTGATGTGGCGGTTCCTGAGGAAGACGATCCAGAGCAGCAGGAGGAAGAACAGCCTGCAGCAAAGCCCAACGTCGAGGAGCAAAAGGAGACAGCCACAGACAGCCTGTCTGCATCGGAGGACTCCTTTGACTTTGTTACAGATGTGGATATAGTTGGGGAACACCTGGATGAGGTCTTTTACGGAGAAGGAGCTCTTGCTGATGCGCTGCAGCGGAGCAATGAAGATGAGGCTGAGGGTAGGATGGGAATGAGACTAGAAAGACAGAGATCTGTGAAGGAGAAAGGCTCTGTGTTGTTTGGGGGTGAAGACACCATCCTCACACCCATTTTTATCTCCTCTGGACCCCCTAAGATCATCGACCAAATCCTGTTGGATGAGCCCACCGCCATGTCCTTCATGTACTCTGACCTTTACGAGGATGCTGTAGGCGAGAGGACAAGGAGCGACGAGGAACACTCTGAGGAAGAGAGCGTTTCATCAGAGAAGACCTACAGGAGGCGTTTTTCAGATTCAGAGGAGGACGGGTACCTGGAGAAGTTTACTTTGAAGGATGACATTCCCTCGGTGGAGGTTCAACCAGAGTCAGAGGAGGGTCAGAAGGAGGGTCAGAAGGAGGGTCAGAAGGAGGGAAGGGTGATATGGTCGCAGAGTAGGTTTGACATGACAGGATGTCTTACAAGAGTGGACAAAGAGGAAGAGAAGGACAAGACAGAGGAACAACAGACACAGGAGGTTGTTGAAGATAAAAGTGAAGATTTACAATTAGCAACATTTGAAGAGAAAGGAGAAATAGTTGCAGTGGCAGGAAAGGAAGAGGAAATACAACTCTCCGCTGTGACTGAAGAGCAGGCAGTCAGAGAAGCTTCAGAGGAATTGATTCAGGATATTCAACTTGGAGATGATCAGATGGAGGACCAGGAGGTGAAACATGAGGTAAAAGAAGACCAGATCCAACCTACCGAGAGCCACACTGAAAAACCACTTCCTGAAACTCAACAGGTGGACAGTAAAGTAGAGAAAGCAAAGGAAAGCGAGGAACATGAGAGGGAATTGCCATCAGAAACAACTAGCATTGTTGAAGCCGGGCATCCGTGTCAGACACGAAAAGAAGTAGAAGAAACAGCTCAGGTGGAGGTAAACGCTGCAGAGGAGACAGCTGCTGCAGCACCTGTAGACAGTGAGGAGCCTCACATCATCACTGAGAAGACTACCCTCACTAAGATGGCTGCTGCTAGTGAGAAAGTAGAAACCGAGGCCATAACAGAAGCTCCTGCCGAAGAAAAAGAACCTGAGACTGAAAGACAGGAAATGCACACCTCGACTGAAATAGAGACATTCGCTGAAACATCTATCTGTGGGAAACAAGAAGCAGCAGAAGGTGTTCCTGAGGACGTTGCGCCTGTAGAGGTCTTCGCTGACTGTGATCCTGCAGTACATGCGTTGGTGGAGGTAACTGAAAAAGCAGTGGATGAAAAAGAGATCCAAACTCAAGTTCAGATTGATCTTCAGGAATTAACAAGTACTGAGACAAAAGACATTCAAACAGCAGCTCCTGAAGGGGAAGACAGCGCTCTAACAGATGAAACCGCAGTCAAGAGCCAGTCCCCTGAATTCATTATCGATATCGCTGATCAGGAGCCAGAGGTTAAAGCAGAGATTTCAAGTGAAGTAATAGAACCTGAGATGCCAGAAGAAGTCCAGATAGATTCACAGCATGAGTCAATGCCTGAAAGTGAGCTCACACCTGAAGCCAACGATGAAACAAACGCTGAGGTAACTGGGAGTGTTGCTCAGGAGAAGGTTAATGTAGATGATGAGTTTATCCTCCTTGTTCCCAAAGGACAAGCTGTAGAGGTGGACATAGAGTTCAGTCAGACATCAGAGAAGTCTACACGTGATACAGTAGCTCTTTCTGAACCTGACAGCACATGTGAAGCAATAATTGCTCCTGAACCCACTGCAGTATGCCAAGAGACTTTTCAGGCTCCTAATGAAGAAACAACGGCAGAGCATCATCTGGAAGTAAAACCAGAAGTTGTAGATATAGAAACACTACCCAGAAACGAGTTAGATGCTAATTACTCTCCTCCAGCAACTGCAGAGGAGCATACCAACGAATCTGAACCCACCACTACATGCCCAGAGACTCTCAATGAAGAAACAATGACGGAACTGGAAACAAACGTTGCGCAGCAGGAAGATGTTCTACCCAGAAACGAGTTAGACACTACGTACTCTCCTCCAGCAACTACGGAGGAGGGCAACGCAGAGGAGCAGAAGATGGAGTTGGACTTTATAGAAGACAGGGGTGTTGTTTCCACTCTGAGGAGCTTTACTCCCCAGGAGGATTTGTCTGAGCTACAGCCAGAGGAAATACAGTCAGAAGCAGCAGATGTAGAACAAAAGGTAGAAATGCCAACAGTGGAAGAGGCCCCAGAAACAAGCCCCGTTAAAGAGGATTTCATTACAGAAATGGATCTGCACAAAGAGGATGTAGACCAAAAGATCGAGCAAGATGTGGAAGTTGCAGAGACTCAAGAGGACATTGTTGAGGAGCTTGGATATGAGGTCATATCTAAACAGGATGTCAAAAAGATGCCCGAACCTGAGATACACAGAGATGCAGAGGAACCAAAACTGGAGTCTGGTCAGGAGAAAGAACAGAAGATGGAGATGGAGGCGGAGGAGAAAGTCCTTGATGTGTCCCCAGAAGAAGAGGTCATTGAAGCTGATTACGACATCATTGACGCAGAGGAGCAGAGTCAGGCCCAGCTGGCTGCAGAGCTGCAGGGGATGGACTGGTTCTGTCTGACCTGTGGCGGTCTGCTGGCAGAGGACGACTGCAGCTCGGGGGAGCATCACGAGCACGAAGTGACTGCTGTGGACCAGGCCTATGAGGAAATCAAGGTAATGTAGCCTACTGTGTAAATAGGAAAATGTTGTATATTTAACAGGAGTTCACTACAGAAAATGACGTGTGTGTAGTGACTGCAGCTATACATCTTTAATACAATACATCTCTTATGTATCTGAGAGTTTGAAAAAATGTTTATTTAGAGGAAGAGATAAAGATTGACCCCAGTTGTGTAATTAAACTTAACATAATTGATGTATAACTAGTAGTAAAAATAATGTAGACCATCAATAACTACTAAAAGTAAGTCAAATGTATGACTTATACATACATGTACAGATTTCCCAGCATCTCCCAGGTTTTTCTGTTTCTTAACATATTTGCAGGCTGCTACCACGGAAACAACTCAGATGCAGTTCTGATGTCTGATGGCACACTGTTATTAAAGAGCAGCTCATCATCATATACTCCATCAGCATTATTACAACACAGGGTTATGATCATCGCACACTTGGCTGGCATTAGTTTGAGTCTCTGTAGAATAAAGTAATCCAAAGAGAGTGGGATATAACCTTTTATTAATGCTGGCAGACCTCACACTGCTGTCAGGCTGCAGCCAAGCACATTGAACTGCCGTGAAGGTCCAGTGTGACATCATAAAGCGGGGACTGATATGTGATCTGTTAACACACACACGCACACACAGACACACACACTATTCTCCCTGACTATCCCTATGGGTCAGCAGGTCAGCACAGGGTCAGACATTTGCTTTTTAATAGCAATCAAACATTTTTCGGTCTTTTACTAGCCATCGGTCCAGTTTTCAACCTGCAGGTTCATACCTTAAGCCATTTATTCACAGATACAATATATGCATATGTTTTCTATTGTTATTCTGTAATCAGTGAGGATACTTTAGAGAACAAGTATGACTTGACGATGTGCATTCGGTAAATAATCACAGCTTTTTGCATCTAAAGATTTAGGAAATTACCTGCAACACATTGAAGATGATCAAATGTCATTTCTAAATTATATTCTAGACGATATTTGAGACAAATATCAAAGCTTAGTTTGCAATTATGACCTCAGCACCAAGGTGTGCAGTCTATTCAGATTTTCCACAAAGGGAGAAACTTGATCAAAGTTTACCTAAACAATGTTGCCAATCTGTTTCCAGTCCAATCCTAAACTAATATGTGCAATCCCCGACTGCTACATCTCTTCAGACATGGATGCGTGCAAGTATGCTCAAACATTCTTCCTCACACACACACACACACACACACACACACACACACACACACACACACACACACACACACACACACACACACACACACACACACACACACACACACACACACACACACACACACACACACACACACACACACACACACACACACACACACACACACACACACACACACACACACACACACACACACACACACACACACACCTGTCTTTTGACCCTTAGAGGAGTGGCGGTCAGCCTTTAATGTGAGCTGTCAGTGTTTGGGTGGGGATCACACTGCTGTTTCTCCTAGAATATCCTTCTTTATTATTACACTAAAAGCTACAGTAGGCCACATTTAACCCAAAATATCAAACTGTTTTATCAGTCTAAAAACAGAAAGCATCCATCTCCTGTTAACTTGGACTGTACAGAGCCATTAGATTGCCTTAATACAATTCATACTTTCATACACTTAAGAATGACGACTTAGTTTGTCATGAAATGTCACTTCTACAAACTTGCAATGAACATATCTTTCTTCACTGAATAGGTTAACTTTGTTCAAGTTTCTTTCTGATAATATTCATTTGCACATATGTATATTTTCAGTAGTTAATCTGTACTGTACTTTTTTTGTAGGGGCTTTGAATGGTGCAGGAGTACAGCAGAAGAATGAATACTAATACAAAAAAATAGTCATAGTAAATATTGATAAACAAGGAATAAATACAAGAATAATAACAAAACAACAAAAGCTATTTTAATTTAAACATGTAAATGAAAGTATTCTTTTTGATTTGGAGTTGTGAACATGTCTATAATCCCAGCTGTGTCTTGTTGTCAGACGCTTTGGGATGTAAACATTACATCTTACCCTCACGTGTGTGTTTCATCAGGAGAAGCTGAGCGACTGGATCTCAGAGCTTCAGGGCAGGTCGGAGAACATCGAGGACCTGGTGTCTGAGCTCGAGCTGGCCTACAACTCTGTAGAGGTAAAACAAAGTTACTCCACATTTAATACAAAAATACCTTTTTGGAATATTTAAGATAAGATAAGATAAGATGGACCTCTATTGATCCCCGTAGGGAAATTCAGGTGTTATAGCATCAACAGAATAAGAAAGAAACAAAGATAGCACACATGAAAATAATCACAAGGATAATAATATTAATACAAATAATATAGAATAAGAATAAACATGTAGTAACTGTATGAATGTACATATATACAGATATGTAGGCTTGGTTAAATATATAAACATTTAAATGTGCAGGTACCAGTGCGGGTGCAATTATTATTAAAGTGTATTGCAGGTTATTTTTTGATGGGTTACACGGTTAACCCTTGGTTGTGGAGCCTGATGGCTAAAAGCACAACATATTGTATTTGCCATTAGACAAAAATACATATAATACATCATAATACATAGTATTTCATTTGTAAATATAATATCTCTGTTTTCCGACCCTCTTTTCTCGACTAGGACCAGTTTGTGGAAAGCGAGGCCGCGATGCAGGCGCAGAATGAGGGGATGATGGCTCTGGTGATGGAGCAGTACAACAACATGTCTGTCAGCATGGAGGAGGAGAAGAAAGCCAAATTGGAGCAGCTATACGACCAGATTGTGTCGTTCCAGGAGAGCATGGACTCGGCCAAGGCCACTCTGGAGACCACGGCCCGAGAGGCTGAGACTGGCGCTCGGGTGAGTCCTGAAGCTGATTGATTTGTGGTATCATTTTCAGCCAATGAAGGTTTTTGACATATCTGATAAAACCCTCTTTTATCTGTTTTCCCACCAGTCATCTGATGAAATTCATGCAAGGTAATGTGCTTTTTAGTGAATGGAGGATGAGCTAATGTGGCTTTTTATACCGTTAATACCAACATTTGACTAGAAAGTGATTAACAATACAATCTGCTGCTTGATCTGCAGTCAGAATTTCACTTTTACTCTGCTCAGGATATACAAAATATATGTTTTGTCACTGAGTTGTAGTTGTGGCTAAATGCTGTGGTTGTGTGGTCAGTCTCAAGGCAGCTCTGGACTCAGCCATGTCACTGGAGCTGGGTCCCAAGGGCCTGCTGGTGTTCGAGGATTACGCCAAGGGCAACACTTCCAGCTCTAACCTCGCACAGCGCAAAGGAATCCCAGGTTGGTCTGATGTAAACATATCTCTGCAGATACATCTGACATATTTATTGTGCTTTTTTTCTCATATATGTAGCAGTTGTGAATGTTGAGTTGCTGTGCTCCTCAGTACCTCAGAGGCCCACGTTGCAGGCTCAGGAGCCGGCCTCAGCCTCCAGCACCAGCGTCACTGTCTACTGGAAGGTCAACCCTGGAGACATCATAGACTGCTTCCAGGTCTACTGCATGGAGGATCCACAAGGAGGTAAATGCGTCCAGGATGGTATTTACACTTGAATATGCTGGTGGAAGTGCTCCCATCTTTTATGTATAACACCACCTACTGATGTACCATCTAAACTGATTAACAGACATTAAGTTCATGTATCATTTTCATTAAAATTCCAATTAATTCATACTTTTTGTTAACAGGAAAGTTCAGAAATATGTTCTGCTTACAGATATAAGGATTTTCTTAAGCCAGGATTTTCTTAAGCCAGGTCATGATTTTTTTTACGGCTTTGAGCACCATAAGCAAAGGCCCATCTACTGGAGTTCCATTATATTGTAGAGAAAGCAGACACAGTATCTCTAACACTTACATCTCAGACAAAAAAAAAATCAAGATTAATAAAGTGCACTACACACAGACGGAACATACATGTATTTTCTCTTTTGGTGTTTAACTCCCTCTATGTATTTAGAATAGGTAAATTCACACAAAACCTATGAGGTCTAAATTACTTTCTAATTTAATAAACACTGTGCATGTGTTGTGTCTGCAGCGGTGTCAGAGGAGTACCGTGTGACGGTGAAGGAGAGTTACTGTGTGCTGGAGGAGCTGGAGCCTGACAAGACCTACAAAGTGTGGGTGATGGCCGTCAACTACACAGGCTGCTCCCTGCCCAGCGAGAGACTCACCTTCAGAACCGGTCAGTACACACACTGAAGCTAAAAGTCACAACAACATTGGTCTTTTTAATACTGGCATTGTGGGGAAGATATATTACATATATGACATTTCTGTTATATTTCTATATTTTTGGAGGTCCAGAAAGACTTTCAAAGGTTAAAGGTAATTTTAAGTTGTCAATGACATCTTGTTCTCTTTGTGGCAGCTCCATCAGTGCCAGTGATCGACACGGAGCGCTGCACTGTCATGTGGGACTCAGCCACGCTGCGATGGAGCTCAACAAATCTGACTCCAGAGCAGACTTACACCCTGGAGTACTGTCGCCAGTATGAGCTGGAGGGAGAGGGGCTCAGGTGGGTGTACAGATAGGTTCATGTATATAAAGAGGTGGAAAAGACAGAAATGTGCAATTATACAATAAATGGAAAGTTGGTCAATTTGGTACAAAACATATTCATAAGAAACTATATCTGATATGAAAATGTAAGGACATGCATATAGTGCTTGCTGTAGTTATTTCTGTCTTTCTGCTTATGCAACACCTGAAATTACCCTAAATCAATATCAATAAAGGCTTAAAGGTGGGGTAGGTAATTCACTTCAGAAACCATTTTTGTTATATTCCATGGAATGCTCTTAACTTCCCGATAGCAATGAATACATTAAATGCTTTGCCTTTGACAATAAATACATTTTAAAAAATCATCTGTGGAAGCCGTAGTACTGTAAAAAGCACGACCAATCATCTGAGCCGGCCCGGCTAAAATAACTGGATGGCCTACCTGCCTGTCAGCCTTCAGACTTATCTCGTGCCCTGATTGGTCATGTGCGCGTTCGTGTGTGTTGGAGGAGGGGCTCCGTTAGGAAGTCTGAAGGAAGGGGCAGATTTTTTTCGGCTGCGTATTTTCTAATTCTAGCGCACTCGAGCTGGTTTCTCCATTCTCCATTACCTTTAACTAATCATTTTTTTAAAAATATTTTTATTTTAATCTATGTTTGCATGTGTGTGTTGCAACTTAGGTCCATCTCAGCGATCAGAAGCTGTGAACAGAAGGTTCTCCTGCAGCCCAATGAGAATTATCTGTTCTACATCAAAGCTGTGAATGAGTCTGGAGCCAGCGAACAGAGCGAGGCGGCCCTCATTTCCAGCAAAGGTAACTAAACACACGCTTTAACTGTAAGTCTGTCTGGATGTAACATTACACAAATAGGAAAACAGAACATCATTCACTCTTATCTGTCTCTTATCTGTTTCTGTCTTCAGGGACGAGGTTCCACCTGCTGAAGGCCTCGGCCCACCCTGCTCTGGAGCTGTCAGTGGATCAGACCACTGTGCACTACTCTCAGGACGCACACGAAAACACACAATCTACAGACACACAGTGAGTTTCAGACAGCTTTGGCCACTCCAACAGGAGTTTACACATATAGGTAAATGTGTGAGCTTTAGCATGGTTAGCACACATCTGGAAAACAAATGTATAACACAAACATCTTTATTTGAGTCGGTTTTTAAAAGATCTTAAGGAATCAGTTGCTACAACAATATGTTAAAGCCTTAATATCTTTAATGGTTGGCGACTTCTAAACTAGTAACTCTACTCTAATATTAATTAAAAATGGTACTGTTATTTCCATTTGCTAAACATCTCTATTTTTTGTATTGTACCTGTTGTATTATACCAATGCTAGGACTGATGTTATACATATTTTAGAACCATATAGTTTGGTAGTCAGGGTTAGTAAAGTAAGTTTTGTAGGTAGAATGTCTAATATATTTACTTTTTAAACAACATGATAACAAACAACACTGTATATTTAAAATACTATATGGTTAGTGTCTGGGCCCCTATTCTCAAGCTTCAGAATGCTCATCATGGTGTCCCATTTCACGTATCTCTATTATGTCTTAGGATTGTTCCTGTTCTTTTTAATTGTTTTTGTATCAAATTGAAACTGAACTGAGTGTGTGTGTTTTGCAGGTGTCCATCCATCCTGGGAGAGCTGTTGCCGGCACACGGACATTACTACTGGGAGACCGTGGTGTCAGGGAGCACAGCTTACAGGATCGGAGTGGCAGACAGCACAGCCAATAGAAACAGCCCACTGGGAGAAAACAGCTTGTCATGGTGTTTGCAGTGTATCCCAACACCATCAGGGTATGCATAAAGAACTCCCTGACTGCCTTATTTATTGCACTTCCTATCACTGTGTTGGTCTAGAACAGGAGCATCCACACTTTTTTCACCGAGGGCCACATACAGAAAAATATATGAAGGGCTGGGCCCCTCACTAGAGGTGAGGTATTTTGCCTCATATGCTAAGTTATAAGTTAGCAAAATCAATCAAATGTAGGTAAATTAAGCTTGATACTTCAAAATGCTGCAAGAAACACAACAGCCTACATCACAGATCTCCATAGCGTTTCATTTATTTAGTTTGCAGCTCATGGCTTAAAACAGAAGCTTCAGATTGCTTATAAAAAGATGTATTAGGCAAATAAGTGATTGGGCTTTTTATATCAACTAAGATTAGTTTGAAAATGTTTCCAACTTTAATTGATTTAATTAATTTGAAAAGTGGGCACACATGAATACTTTGATAATATATATTTGTACATATATATTTGATTAGTACAATATATGACAAGCATTAGTTTAATTTGTGTGCCATATTTCATTATACTATTTGAATTAGCTGAGGGCCGTTTCAAAATGGGCCGTAGTTTGGACACCCCTGGTCTAAACCTCTTGTTCTTCCTCTCTCTCTCTGTCCAGCTGCAGTTATCAGCTGCTGCACAATGACGTCCAGTCCAGTGTGTTTGTGATGGAGATGCCTGAGCGGGTGGGCACTCTCCTGGATTACAAGCTTGGTCGTCTGTCTTTCTACAACGCTCAGAGTGGGCAGGTGTTGGGCTCTTTCTGCCAGCGCTTCCCCCAGCCGTGCCACCCTGCTCTGGGCCTGGAGGTGCCGGGCAGCCTGGAGGTCAGCATGGTGCAGGAGGTGCCGGAGTTTACCAAGGACAGCTAGCTCTCACTCTCTGAGGAGTTTACAGTTCATGTTGGACATCATTTGATTTGAAGGATCTCATCGTATAACAATTGAAATGAAACTGCAGATATGCAGGATGTAAAGATGTGAAGACAGAGGACTAACTTGTTCCCATTCTTCTCCAATTATTGGTTTGTGTGTTTTTTTTGTTTACCTCAACAACAAGCGGTCTCTGATAAACAGGAAACAAACCCAACATGTATCTCTTTTTTAAGCAGAAGCTGTCTTGTAAAATCAGTGAAAATATGACAGTCTGGAAAACTACTCGATTGAAATTGAGTGCCTTGCATTTTTTTCCACAGTTGAGTGTCTTCCTTTGTTTGGTCAATGGCATGTTTTGGATCATTTTGTAAATTTGACCATAATATTTGCTGATTTGATTGTTTTTTTTACTGTAAATGTTCTAGAATTGACTAATTTAAAGTGTTCATTCATCATTGAAGTGAAACACAACATTTTACTCAGACAATAGTAAAGCCTTTTATTTTGGAGTTTATAGCTCCAAGAAACATACTGTGGCACTTTTGAACTGTATTTCATATTGTGAATTTGTGTAAATAACCTTTGTAAACAGATGTGACCTCTTCTATATTTTGTTATGTGAGACTGGTTGCAAGAGGAGATTCATTTTTTTTCTCTCTTTGACTTGTAAACTGATGTTAACATCTGAGCTGAATTAACATGTTTATTTTTCTATTTGCACAACTGGACTACTTGTTTGTTTTCAGCTCATAACACACACCTACCACCAGAGGGCCTCATCCCTCCATTGGCTGTGATATCGGCTCAAAATGTGTTCCTAACACCTCACAGACAGGCTACATGGTTCTCCAGAGGACATGTCTTTTAACAATTATTACAAAACTATTTTTCCAGGCATTTTCCCCTAATTCCTGTGGAAACAGAGAGGAAAGGGATTGTGGTGTAAATGCATAAAGACCGCCAGGGAACAGCTGATGGCTTCCATGTGATTTGTTGGACTGCTTTTTATAATTGTCAGCCTAATTTCACCGAGAATGGGACTGGTAACACAGCGCTGCGAAGTTAAATATTTGTAGTTTAACTCAGGAAGATATTTTTCTCTTGTAGAGGAAAGTTAGGCTCCAATCTCACTGCTGAAGACTACCGTTTGTGTGACTCAGACATGGTTTATTGTACAAATAACTGAGAGAAAAGGGATGATAAAAGTGGCATTAAATCACTGCATTAAAGAGATGCTCACACAAAACATTTGAATATCTTTAGCACAACATTGACAACAGACCCAGATGTGCTAATTATTTCCCATTGCCACACCTATTCAACGCCAGTCAAGATAAGACTCTCCCTCACAGGACCGATGATTTAGAAAATATGTGATGATGTTCAGCATGCTTACCCTACAGCTTAAACATTCTCATGTTTTCCAAGTCTAAGGCCAAAACCAAACAAAGAGCTCTCTATGCTCCAAACATCACTCAGTAGGCATGGTGAGCAGTGAAATCTTCTACTGGAAAATCACCCAATAGCATGCCTTGCAAACAGCTCATCAATTTAATCAGGTTCCATGTTGACTGTTTCAAGGGAAATTATATTAAGCGTTCATTTTCTTGGGAGAAAAAAAGACAGTGATCATACTTGGATTATCTTATTTGTATTTGAATAATATGATGACAGTCGTTACCAGCCGCCCACAGAGAATGAACAGAAACAAAAATGATGAAGATAATTTACGGGAATGTATCAAAAATGATGGAGGACACTGTTAACATGTTGACAATTGTACAAAGACACTAGCAGTCGTGTAGGCACACACACCCATATGTTCCTCACCGGCATGTTTGTTGTCGCTAAGATTTGTTATTGGAAACACACTCACTTTTGTTTCAGAATACAGTGCTTTACCGAGAATGGAACCATGAAGGGATTTTAGGCAATTTGCATGAGCCAAACTATCTTTACAAGAGTTATTTCCTTTGGACTGACACCAGGGACGCTATGAACGTGTTGGAGTAAACATGCATTAGGCTGTGAGAAAATTAGGGAACAAAACAGTAAAGAAAAGTGGCAACTCATTTTACTGTCCAATTTCAGAAATTCAGACGGTTAAAGTAAGAAAAAAAGGCAACTAATGAGACATTACCAAATGGGACAGACACCTCAGTTTTAACATGATAAACGTTAAATAGGCACAACATACAACATAGCAGAAAATCTAAACAAACAAAGACTGCAAAAAAGTGGAGAACCATGGCAACAACAGTAAGTTGTTAATGATACAGAGCATCTTGCATAAACAATACATTATAATTAAAAGACACACACTGGTTTCTCATACACCCAAACACAGATTAGTGCCACATATTGTGAATAACTTAATACAGCAAGTATAAATGTCCTCCGTGTATCTAGCAGAGTGTGAAGGAGCTATTCGGCTCTAATAGAGGGACCATTGCATTGATCTGAATCATGAACATATTTACAACTATACATCTTTACAAAGCAGAGGCGGTGAGAGCAAAGAAAGCTAATGTTAGGATATTCCTATAGCCACCACTGCATACCTACTGTATATTAGTCTAACTGAATGTCATTAGAAATCACAGGTTTTTCTTTTTTACAGCAGATAGGAGGATGTGAGCTCAGAGTGGCGCTAAAGGATCTGGACCCATGTTTTTCATGGTGAAACACAGATTTATAAACTGGAATAACATCAGATATCTAAACAAATGTAGGTGCTTTAGCAGTTTTCATATTTTAGTGACGTCTTGAAAGGCATACTATGCAGGAATTGTTGCTTGCCGTTTGTAAAAGTGCAGATGTCTCCTCCTCCCCCCCCCCCCAGCTCATATACACCAGAAGTGGGAGACCACATGCTGCGTCACATACAGCAAGCTAAAAGCCAACCTCAGACTGGAATGAGCTTTGTCCACTTAGGGATGTTGGCTGTGTCCACCATGACCCTTAGAAACAACCTGGACACAGAAAAAGGAGAAAATACTCTAGGGGGGCAGGGTCTCCGCTGATAAATCTCCACACACCATTCGAGTCATTAGTGGTGATTAAAAGGCAGTCTATGCATCGGTTTTTTGAGGAAAAACGGCATAATATACCTTTAAATATGTTAAATATAAAGGGTTGTAGAGAAAGTACATACTTCCTACAGGAATCAAAAGGAAGAAGAGGTTCCAGGGCCATTATGTGGAATGAAGGAGATTTATGGCGTTTGCTTTATCAATAGCGATCACATTTGCTTTTCTTTTAACTACACCAAGGTTTTTTGAATAAATGGCAGCCGGCAAAACTAAACTGAACACCAAGGAATGCAGACTTTCTTCGGTTTTGTTGCAGTTGAAATGATTCAGCAAGTCTCTCATTTACACGGCAGTATCAAGGAGCGTACCTTAGCTTATCACCCAGGCTACAGTTTTTCGATACCCTACGCATTGGAGAAGAATCGAGTAGAGCCGCACTAAAAAACGTGGCCTTATTGGCAGTAATGGAATATGTTATGTATAAATATAACTTCTAACTGATAAATGCCACTAACTCCTACACTGCTCCTTTAAGTGGTCCACTCTCAGGTCAAACAGGGCCACCTCTTCCCTGCTGGACTTTACATTTCCTTCAGCTTTCATTTAGACTTTGTGTCTTTCTCATTAAACACCACTTCTTAGCATTCCATCCATAACCACATACATGCGCTTAACCTTTTTAAAAACCTCACACATGCACTTTTCCTTCTCTCTCAGACCAGCATCTTTGAAATCTATCATCATTAGGTCTCTGTTAAATAGTCTCTTTTATAATCATAACTCTATTATTAGGTTTTTTTCCATTCAAACTGTAGTTCAGCTGGAAGATATTTTTGGGGGATTTTCGGATGTTGAGTCGGATTCAGAGCTGCACCTTTCCTTTCTTTCGGCTGGATCAGGGTGGAAAGGTGGGGGGTCACGCAGGAGTGGAGCTCTTCTCGCTGGCCAGGCTGGGTTTGGGGTCTACTCTGTGGGGTTTGTGCTGAGGGCTGCTGCGGAGGTTGTCATCCATCTACAGTACAGGATGTCAAAGTTAGTAAGAGCACATCATATTATGATAATGAGTAAGTGAGAGAGAATTTACTGTATATACTTTCATTACAGCTGAGACTGTATCTGCCAAACGCAACAATGAGCCCATGCAAAGAGACGACAAAAGGAAAGCAGAAGCACCTTCTCTATCAAGTTGGACTCTTTGTTTACAAGCTGAGTTAGTTTCTGGAGGTTGGCATCCATTGTTTCCTGAACAGGTGGGGGAGGACCTGGAGAGAAGAGGTGTAAGGGGCCACCCAGAGGAGAAGATAGCAGAGTCAATGGAGAGTGTTAGACCAATAAAGCAGACACAAGGGCAAGCGTGCAGAGAAACAGAGGTGTGAGAAGAAGGAAAATGAAAATGATGTTAGTTATGCATGTGCTTGTGTTTTTTGATATAAATATCCTCTCCACCAAGTGTGTGAGCATCTCCAGTGGGTGCAGCGATCTTACATGGACGGTCGGCGTTGAAGTAGAGAGCGAGGATGTTGTCACAGAAGCTTGTGAGGTTGTGCAGCTGCTGGAGGTGGCTCTGCAGCGGGCTGCTGGGGAGACCCGCTTTGTAAAGTGGAGACAAAAAGCCAAACACAAAGGCGTCCAGACTGGTTGGCCTACAAACACAAACAAAAAGGGAGATATATTGGGCTATTAGATATCTAAACAGTATTACTCGTATTGACAGTGTTTTAAACATAATGATTTACAATGAATCATTTTGAAATACTTTCAAACACTTTGCCATTCCTTCTAATGTGATGAACATCAACTTGACAACTTAAATGAGTAAACTAACACCAGTATAAACTCCTAACCACACATCTAAAAAACAAGACAATATTTCCATCTCAACTTGTGTTTGTCCAATAGCTTTGCACCTACATGTAATATACATAAACTTGCACTTTTCTGACTTTTTTTGTTGGATAATATACAACGAAATGTAATGATATTTGTTTGTGACATGGACATGGTACACTCTTAAGTTTTTTTAGGAGGATTTAATGACTTTTCTGATCACATTTAATTATATTACTTTTTATCACATAGTATATGTTTTTTCTGTGATAACAAATAATAAAACTGTACTCAGTACTAATTTCCAAAGCTACATTTATGTTGCTTTAAATGACATTAAAGAACTCACGAGTTGCCAAAGAAGTAGCTTGCAGTTCCCAGTCTGTATGAGAGGAGATTCAGGCACTCTTTAGCATCACTGTAGAGCTGAGGCAGACAATGAGAGGTTTACAGTGTGAAAAAGAGTACTTAACACATTAACACAGAGTTGAAACAAATGGTCAATATGTACCTTCCCCTCCACCTCAGTGATTCGGTGTAGTGGCGCCTCTCCTTTGGTTAGCAGGATGCGGGACAGGGCGGTGCTGGCAAGGCGACCCGGGACGATGAAGTTGAGAGGGAAGGGTGAGCGTGAAGCAAACCACGGCCGTGTCAGATTGACGTAGTTTTCTGCATCCACCCAGAAAGTGTGCATCTGTGGGAGACAAAGCATCACTTCGAGTATAAACAGAAGTCACAGGTTAGTTCTTGTCAGGACACAAGCAGAGAGAGGGAGTTACCAGAGCTGGTCGTAGTTTCTCCTCCAGCAGAGCGATGTAAGCCATGGTGTCGGCTCCTTGTCTGGCTGACAGCTCATAGTCTGCATTAAACCTCTGAAATTGAGAGTACACAAACAATACAGTCAATATTATGAATCTGCTTAATGAGTGTGGGGATGTATTGAGCAGGTGATGGACATTGAGAAACCTTGGCATTTATTCTCACCTGTTTCCTCAGGAAATTGAGAATTTGAGATGGTTGTTGAACTGCAACATCTCCACACAGCAACTCTGGGACTGTCGCTGCAGGTTGAATAACAGGAAGAAGATATTACACTTTGAGAAAAGATCTGGTGTCAAAATGATCATGTTATTGTTAGTGTCTGGTAATAAACATGTATTCTCTACCTACAATTGACATGTATTCACTATTTTGAAACAAATTCTGACAAATAAAAACATTGTTGTGTGATTTGAAGTATGCATATGTATGTATATACTAATGAAATACTCCTTTATCAGTCAAATAATTCACAGTTCATGCGGTGTCTGAACAACAACGTTATGTCATGCTAGTTTATGGAAAGGTGCAGGCCACCTGTTAGAGTCTTCCATGTCCAGTCTATCGGAGAAACTGTGACTTTTGCCCCTGAAAACTTGGCGTATGCCTGAAAGAAAAAACTGCACATCAGGAAAGATGATAAAAAGAGAAAACCTTTACAGCAGCAAGGATTTTTGTCATAAATGTTATGCTGGGACTGTACTTCCTGAACTGTTTATACCATCAGTGAAGGACTGTAATACAATCAACAATAACTTTTGTAAGATAGTTGTAATGCAGCTAAATGTTTGAAACTGGAACTGGAAAACAATTCAAATGTACAAAAATTAAGAAAGAAATATGACCAATTAAATCAAGAAGAGCTGCCACTAAAATGTATTTTCTTAATCAAATGTTTCATTTCGTTGTACTGATACTAACCATACAAGACTGCTGTCAATAAACTAAAACAACTACATTAGTATAACTATCTAAATGCTTTATAAGGAAAGCATCATCTTGTTCATAAATCAGTCAAAGTGTCACCTTGTGGCAGGAGTTGTAACTGCAGTGATTCACTGACATACATCGCTGACATCCAGAAAAGTACTCTATGTTCATTTTCCTGACAAAGTTAGGACTACATCTAAAGATAACGTTAGCCAGCGAGACACAGGTGAATATATCCATATAAATGAAAACCGGAGCTTCATCAAGCTGACCTTGAAGGACCACATTTCTGTGACAAAAGAGAGATATCTGAGAGCCAGTCCTTCACGAATGACAGACCATGCAGTAAGCAAAGATATGTTGCATCTTTGCAAACATTACACCGGAAATATTGTTTTCTATCCTGCAGAGTCTGAAACTGCAGCAGGCAAGGTAGCATGGGAGCTAACCAGAGAAACACAGAGAAGACGCAAAGAAACCACGTGAAGAAACATGTTGTCTTAAAAGCAATGCTGGATATAATAACCGTGTATTTTGTTTAAGAAGCGGAGGGTAACGTTACCAGGACTATGAGTGACTCGGTGTGGACAGAAGGCAAACCCCAGTCTCCTCCCCAGCATCTCAGCTCCATGGCAGCCGCCATGTTTGCTTCATGGAAGGAGAGCTGCAGGTGACGTCACAATATACCTGTCATATCAGGGTGAACAAAATCAATGTTTTCTATATCAATATTATTTAATACACACGTTTTTATTTTGTTATTAATATAAACATTGTCACATTTTAGTAAAGACATAAACATTGAATAGGAATTAACACAAATAAAGCGTATATTCCTACATGAATATTACAAGCAACACAATAGTTATCCGACACCAGAGACACAGTCAATTACAATAATTATTAATTGATTAGGATCGCCATTAGTAAACTTGATACAGATACATCTGCCACTCATCGTGGGTTCTAGACACAAAATCATTGAAAAATAAAAATAAAATACAACTATGGAGGTCTTAAAGTACACAAATGACATATATTCATATTCATTTGCAACCATTATTTGCAGAATGATGAATTCTTATAACAAAACATATATAACAAATATGTTTATTTGTATTTACATGTAGAGTTTATATAGATAGTATATATAGGGTAACTTTAGGTAAGTGTAACAGTCAGCAAGTCTGGCGCCCCAAAAAAACAACAACATAAACTTTATCTGTTTGTTTTTTTATTTGATCTGGAAGGGACTTTCTTTCAACCATATCTCCTCACAGCACTGCACCTTGTTTCAGTTTGTAAAGTGTGTGCTGTGGACTTGAGTATATGTAGGGGAACCTGGTTTTTAAGATTTTAATATTTGTCCACATTAGCAATGTGTTTAAAGAAGACTCTCCACACAATATTTCCCAGCTATCCTTAAAGCTGAAAGAAATGTGTTCGTGTGATGCCACTTCTGCCAACTCTGTGAACCTTTCCTAAAAAGAGGGCTCATCTGGGTTTCTCCAGTTTCTCATTATAATTTGATTTCCCACCATCATACTCTTCTTAATCAAATCCACGGCTCCACAGAGAGATGATTTGTGGATCAACGGCGAAAATGTAGCCTCGGGCAGAAATAGAAGTTGGTCCTTGTAATGCTTTCTTATACTTTCATGAACCTTTAGCCAATAGCACTGACACTTTGGCCAGAGAAGGTGAAGCTGCAGCACTTCCAGCAATCATTGGAATCTGAGTTCACATGTTGTCTCTTGTCACGTGAATTTTAAGATCAATCGTCATTCAGAAATGTGAAGTATTTTCACATTAGGATTGAAAGGAACAGTGATACATTCAGCATCCATTGTTATGAAGACTGACTTAATTTATATCAGGAATGGAAGTGCCCATTTCACTTTAGATTTTTATGTCAAAAAATGTCAAATACTCATTTCGATTTTTCTGTTGACATTTCACTTATCTTCAGAAACAATGGCATGACGTATGTCCACCGGCTGACAGTCAGACAGTTGAAGGCTGCCAGGTGTTTGGTTGGAGACCAGACAGCCAGACACAGACGGATGCGTGCTGATAATGCTCAGAGGGATGGTAAATGTCGCTCTTTGGCTCGGACCAGCAGCTGAGAGTTTGAAATGTAGGTTTGTAGAGAAAGCTTTAAGATGAGTACCAGACTTCTATCATGAAATCTTTCCAGGGTCTCAAGTCTAGCCCTCTGTGTCTTCCCTTTCCCACACTCTCCAACAGATGGAATTTAGAAAAGGTTTGCAGAGGCATGTACAACCAGTGAAATTACATTAAATTCAAATAAAAAACATCTGGCACGCAGTTATATAATTTAATAACTGGCTTACCAGGTAATCAAATCCACATTTATAACACAGGTTTGTGATGTTTGTGAAAAACAAAGGCCAGCTGGGATCAGCCTTTCCCCTTTAGACCCAGGCACAATCCATTTCAGACATTTTAGATTTGGCTGTACTAGCTGATATACAGAAGGGTTTAATGCTGTTATATTACGAAACCCCAAAAGATAGTATGAATATTCAAGGAATAAAAGCTTTCTCTTGACTCTTAAAAATAGTAAAATAATAACAGCTCATATAGAATAAGTAATCCAGTATTTTGACAATTCCCTTTGGAATACTATACATAGGGACATCAAACACTTTATATTTTGTTGGAACAGTAGCTGCAAGGGGACACTCCCTCTAACTATTAAACTGGTTCCTACACTGTGCCACTTCTGCAGCAGTCGAGTGCAAGGACCCTCCCCTCTGCTTTAAAAGCTGTGCCTGCGTCCACAAAACCATCTCACCTCTGCTGAGATGTTGCTTCAACACCTGGGTTCTTCCACCATGCTGTGTTAAAATAGGTGAATAATATTTGATATTCCTACTGATCCATAAGTGGAAGCAGACACTTCTTTTTTTTTTACGGGAACATAGCTTCTCCTGAGGTGTGTCCCACATTCGGGCACTAAAGATGGGTGTGTGGGCCAGAGCAGCGGCTCTGTCTCTGTTGCTGCAACAGCTGCTGCTCACTGTCACAGCTCAAGGCATTAGTAAGTACTCTTCAGCATCCATGCTCTTCTGGAAAACAACATATTTCTGTCTATAGATCAGTACAATTTAGAGTCTTTTCAGTTCCTAACTATCTGTTGTCTTCTAAACTTTTAATCTGCATCAACCTGGTAAAACGTTGAACTATGCTAATTAGTTTGGATTTTCTTGTGGTTATCAGAGTTTGTCATTCCTGGATCTATTAACAATCCGACCTAAATAAGTACATATTTTTTAAATGTTAAAACAACCCTTAACTGCCAGCTGAGAAAGTGCTTGTGCAAAACGTTGATTTGCCTGGAGTCTACACGCACATTTTTCCATATAATTTTGGATCACTTTGTATTTACTTGAAGCTTTTGGCTGTGTGCATGTGTTTTTGTGCGTTGATGTGTACGTGCATGTGAGGCAGCTGGTTTGTTCCAGTGGAAAGACTTTACTGCTGCTCCTTTCTTTCTGCACCTCCAGTCTATCACTCTATAAAACACGGCAGGATGCGAACAAGAACATGCACTGACACACACGCATGTGCACACTCCCACAGGTACACTGTCACACATAATAAAGCACCATGACTCTAGCAATCTGTGGTACACTGCGAACGGTAGCCATCAAGACACAAGCTCAGAAAGCTCTCCATTAATAATGTTTGTTTTTTACAGTGTACCAGATTGAGTGAGTGCTTCAAGTGAACACAAGCTGACTCTTTTCTAAGCTCTTTACAAACTATAAACAGTCACTGTAGTGTCTGTATTTAACTGTGTTCACTGCAGTCTAATGCAGGTTTTTAACAACCCTCTCCTGTGTTAGTCTACGACCTGCTGGTGTCTCCAGACTGCCTGCCAGACCTGTTACAGGGAAGTCTGAAGAACAAAGGGCGAGATGAGGCGTTCCTCCTCTCTTCCTTCAGCCTCCACAGCAAGGCCCCCACCTCGCTCTACAGTGTCATCAACCCCAAAGACCTCACCAAGTACCTGGAGCTCAGCGTGCAGGCCAAACTCAGCAAGGGTGAAATAATCCACCAACACACCTCTATTGCAACAGACCACTTTATCTGCTTGATTGTAATAACTTCTCCTGCTGCTTCTCTCTGTCTCTCACTCTCCCTTCTCTCCATCTCCAGTGACCCTTCGTTACCAGAAGACTGACGGCAGATTTGCCACAACCAGTTTCAACCACGCGTCCCTGGCAGACGGGCGGGATCACCATGTGATGCTGCATGCCAGAGGCCTTCAGGGCGGCACACCTAGCCTCAACATTTATGTGGACTGCAGACTGGCACACACTTTGAATGATCTGCCAGCTGCCTTTGGGTCTCTCCCCCCCGGGCCCAACAAGGTGGCACTGAGAACCCTGCAGTCCAGAGGGCAGGTGAGAGCAATCACACATTTAAAGGCAGAGAAATGCTGCATGGAAAACTTTTAAAATGATATGAATACGGCTTCATTGCAACAACTTCAGAGAAGTATGCCACATACATTTCATTTTATAACCCTATCTGTTATTCCTTTGTTAGGATGAACTGACAGACTTGAAGCTGGTATTAGAGGACACCATAGACAATGTGGCGACTCTGCAGGACTGCAGCGTGGATCAGCGAGAAACTTTGCAGCTGCTAAGTGAGAAAAGACTGCTGAGAAAATAACCTGATAAACAAATTCAGACATTCTTACCTATCAGGATAGTAGTTGTTGTTTATCCAGCTCTCTAATTGTGATTTGTGGAATTCCCCCAGGTATCCAGGGAGGCAGCACAACACACGACCAGGTCAGCATGCTGGAGCTGAAGAGCATGTTATCTGACATGAAGGTGCTGCTTAACCAGCAGGTAACCCGCTCTGTGTTCTTGACATTCTCACACGGGTAACTCTTGATGGAAAGGTAACCTTAAAAACCTTAAAATTGTTCAAGATTTATTTAAAAGTCCAACAACTACTTAACTTGTTTCTTTAAAATAGGTTAATGCTGAGATGAAGTGAAATAGATGAAATAAAACAAAAGCTATTTGGAAAGCTTTGGGTAGCAGTATATGTCGAGAGGTCCTTGGTTGTTTAAAAAGGGGTTTAAAGTGGAATAATGTGGGCTGATTCACAACTATTTGCCATTTCCGTTTTCTTTCTGCTAAAATTGGTTTTGCAATAGAAAAAGAGCGATTTGTTGTGAAAATTGAGAATCCAGACTCTGAGGAAGGACTGCTGTAACTCCAGCAGCAGAGAGCTGAGGAAAAGTGAAAAGGACCTCAGCATAGAGAAGATGGTGATTTCAGAAGCTCATTTAAAGTAGAGGATTTGTTTGGAGATAAGACATAAATAACTGGGAGCCTGAGGCAATATACGTTTTTCTTTTTAAGTTTAGCATCTAACCCTTGTCAAACACACTGAGTGAATCCTTTGCATAGAGAACCAGATCAATATAGCTGGCCTTATCAGACACACATTATACAGCCTTTTACATGAGATTCTGATTTGCCCCCATTGATATGAGCTAAAAAGCTACACAGCTTGTCCTGACTAACGGACCTTTCTTTCTGGTTTAGATTAAGGAGACAACCTTTCTGAGGAACACCATTGCAGAGTGTCTTGCCTGTGGTAAGCAGTACAAAAACAGTGTTCCTTTATAAAGTATTTGCATAAGTCTGACTAAGGGATAATTCAATAACGTGCTTTCATATCTGTCCACAGGCCTCGAAGGCAACCCAAACACCAACACAGGTCCGACTCCTGCACCATTTCTCATGAAGCCTAAGTCCCCCCCTCAACCTCAACCTAAGCCTCAGCCTCAGCCCCCCCAGCCTCCTCAGCCGCAGACTCAGTGCCCACCTGGGACCTGTTTCAGACAGAACATGTGCATCCCATTAGAGTCAGGTCGTTACCAGTGCGCCCCCTGTCCGGAAGGATATACAGGAGACGGGGTGCGCTGTGACGACGTAGACGAGGTATTGATAAGTTATTCAGTTTGCATGCAACTCTGCAACCAGTAAAAGTACACTTATTATCATTGAGTGTTTTTGTGTGTCTCAGTGCCAGTTTCAGCCATGCTACCCGGGGGTCCGGTGCGTGAACACTGCTCCTGGTTTCCGCTGTGAGAAATGTCCTCTGGGATACAGCGGTCCGGAGATAAATGGAGTTGGAGTGTCTTATGCTAAGTCCCACAAACAGGTACAACAAACTAAATTGATACGCTGTATGAAATACATTCTTTCTGTCTTTGTTTATCTCTGCCTGCTCTTCTTTCAATTCAACTTAACATACTTGCAGATGTGCGTGCACACAGAAATTCACATTGACAATTGTTCTGCACATTTAAAAACAAATATCTAATAAACACATATGACCTTAATTTTTTTAATGTTTTTTAAATTGCAGTTCAATTGCACTATTTAAATCAATTAACTTCTACTTAACATGCAGTATGCGGTAGAAATGTTGCTGAGCCTTTTTCCACAAGGACATCTGCATTTTCTCAATTTGTCATTAAACCATTTTTCCAAGTATTTGAAGGTCTGATAAGAATGTAAGAAAGAAAAATAATGTTTTTTTAACACATTTCTTTAGTTTGGATACATTCAAATCCCAAAAATGATCTGTCCGAACAGTCCACAATATCTGGCAATGACTTTATCTGTTATTTTCAGGTGTGTGAGGATATAGATGAGTGTCTGGGCCCGCCGCAGAATGGAGGATGCACTGCCAACGCGCACTGCCACAACACTATAGTGAGACCATTGAAAAAGTTACTATATCACTCTCTTATAGCAGGAGGCCATGGTTGTTGACGCAGTATTGTCCTCATCAGGGCTCCTTCCGCTGTGGAGATTGTAAAACTGGCTTCACAGGAGACGAGAAGAGAGGCTGCCAGGCAACCAGGCTCTGCCCCAACGGGAAACCCAGCCCGTGTGACGCCAATGGAGAGTGTGTGGTGGAGAGAGATGGCAGCATCAGCTGTAGGGTGAGCAATAAGATCATCCTTAGACATTAATGTATGAATCACTTACTGTTTCTCATTATATCATTTACACAATAAAGATATTCCATCTGGTGTGTTTGTGTGTGTGTTAGTGTGGCGTTGGTTGGGCAGGTAATGGCTATGTGTGTGGAAAAGACACCGATATTGACGGGTATCCAGACACTAAGCTCCCGTGCGGAGACATCAACTGTAAGCAGGTACGTATTTCTCCCCACCCAACCCTGTTTATGCCTTTAATTCATTCTAGTATTATCTCATGTTGAGTGTTCACTTGTGTTGTTTCCAGGATAACTGTGTGTTTGTGCCAAACTCTGGCCAAGAGGATGCAGACAGTGACGGGAAGGGGGACTCCTGTGACGAGGACGCAGACAGTGATGGCATTCTTAACGATGATGTCGGTAGCTTCACTCAACTCATACAATTGTGATTGTGATGTGCTATATGTGACATGTACTGTATGTAGTAACGTGTGTTGTTTATTGTTCTCTTTTATCCTTTCGCCTGTTTCTACTTGTCTTTCATCCTTTTTTTATAACTAATGCTGTTGATATATTGTGATTTGAAGGGTGTCTATTATCATCTGGCCAGGGACAACAGCTGGAAATTAGCCATGTTGGCTAGAGCTGCCCCATTTACTGTTTTTTGTGACAGTTGATCAATGGGGACTGTCCACAATACTATAAACTAAACAAACAAGTCTTTACAAACCCTCTCACTTGAGACGATGCACTTTACAGTATAACTTTATTTATTCTGTCTTAGGACAACTGCTGGCTCGTTCATAATGTGAAACAAAAGAACAGCGATAAGGATCTCCATGGCGACGCCTGTGACAACTGCAAAACAGTTGAAAATCCGTTACAGAGGGACACGGATCAGGACGGGCTGGGGGACGAGTGTGATGATGATATGGACGGGGACGGTAAGTGTGTATGTTGAACAGATGGAATAATATAGGAGTTTATCGTAGAATTCAATACAAAACACTCACAGCAAGGTGATGTTAATGAATTCACTATCCAATGTTACTATTGGGATAATCTCGAAAATGATCTCGTGAGTGACTTGGAAAAGCTGTCGGTTGAGACATTTATAAAGAGCCTGATTTTAAAAATTAGAGGAACTTATATGTAAGAAAAAACCAACTCTGAGATCAGAATCAGGATTATTGTCAAGTAGGTTTGCACATACGAGGAAATTGTAATGATCTTTTATAATGTATTCGGAAAAAAAGATCTGTGATGAATTAATATGTTTTTCTTAAATTAATGAAAGGCAAAATTATTAATGTAATCAGTGTCATTGAGAGTTTTAAGCACATTTTGATGATTCAATTAATTGAAATGTTCTTCCCCAAAAAACACATTACATAAAGATATTATATCATCCCATGCCTAGAGTATGTGTGTTATATAACAGGTCAATAATTATTAAGTTGGCTATAAACTGCGTGTAATTATAAAGTCAATTATTGTAAATGGTCACATTGGCGGAAACGGTTGGATGGTCATTACTGTGGGAGGTGTAGTTACTGGACCATTACTGCGTTTATTGCATCAATTAGAGGTAATAGATTTTGAAACACAAACCCAAATGGCTAATAATTACATTTAACCACCAGCGTGTCTGTGAGTGTTCTCCAAACCGCAGAGCGTCTAGACAGAAATAAAAACCTTTACAGTCCAGTTTAACAGGAAGTGTGGGCTCTTTTTTTCACTGGACTGGCACCACTATATCAGTTCAAAACATCCTCCGGCCTTTTGTTTCTGTTTCCAATTCACATCCTGTAGCAGTCAGATCACTGGCTGTGAGAGAAACAATTCAAGCCTTATTTCGAAACCTTAGTCGAAAACAGTGATAAGTGTTAAAATGTTCCAACTAAAATCGTATGTGCTGTTTTCACAAAATGTTTTCAAATACTTGTTTGCAATTTAGAGCACCTCTCATTTATTCCATTGGAAAAACTATTTTAACTTCTCACCTTATTGTGTACTTTTACATGCCTCACACATTTAGTCTGTGTTTGTTGACCCTTGTCCATTCAGTCTGGCAGAGCTCCAAGCTCTTGATCATTTGGTTATGTCTTTAACTTCAAGGCTGGATTGCTAAGCGCTTGGTCATGTCTGTCTCCTCTCTAAAAAGCATTTTCCATGGTGAGCCTCCGTCAGGCATTAAAGGCCACTGGAAACTATTTAACCCCCGTCTTCAACAAACAGTGCCATCTGGTGATGCGTTTGACGGACCGTGTCTGACTTTGGGCTCCGTCCTGTCATGCTTTTTTGATTTTCCTCTCTGCGTCACGGCTTTTGAACATGACGCAGAAATAAAGGAGTTGAGGTGAATGTGTCCGCAGGCTTGAAGAATATCCTCGACAACTGCCAGCGAGTCCCCAACACAGACCAGGAGGACAAAGACAACGATGGGGTGGGAGATGCCTGCGACAGCTGTCCTGATATGTTCAACCCTAACCAGGTAACAAACCAAAAAACACCTGAAAAGTAATAACCTGCTGCCATAAGATTCAAGATATGTTATTGTCATGTGTACAGTATCCAGGCTCCACACGCTCAGCTCTCCACACCAACATTTTAAGAAACTATACATATGAACAAACATATAAGATAAAAACTAGCATAAGAAAAATTGTAAAATATTAACTGACGTACATTAAAAAGTCTCAGAATAAAAGTACATAATGTGCTGCATGATAAAAATAAATATGATATATAAACAGCAGGGTAGAGTATGGTGTATACATACAGTATATAAATATGCATAAGAATAAGAAAGATAGACATAGCAGTATTAATATGAATATGAATGATATAGGATGGGTATGGTGCAGTGTGCAAATCAATAAAGTGACTAGTGTTAGTGCTGATGGTCATGACTGGGATAATGAGATGGGAGGGGGCAAAGTCTGAGAGATTATTCACAAGTCTGATGGCCTCTGGGTAAAAGCTGTTGGAAAGATCGGTAGTCCGGGTAACGCTGACCAACAGTATTTGTTTTGTATATCTGCAGTCTGACTCCGATGATGACCTCGTAGGAGATACCTGTGATGACAACGTAGACAGGTACAGCCCACTGCTATGACCTGTGGTATGAAGATGTGTAAAGTGTTGCCATTTGTTTGACATGCCCTCCCTCGTCTTCCTCAGTGATGGTGATGGCCACCAGGACTCAAAAGACAACTGTCCCACAGTCATCAACTCCTCTCAGCTGGACACCGACAAGGATGGAATGGTTTTAATCTCCTTGTTCATACTTCACTTTTTATTTTTGATTATTCGAATGTATGCTGAAATAAAGATGGCTCTTTGTTTAAAATACTACAAATGTTCTACTTCTTCTCGATAGGGAGATGAATGTGACGATGACGACGATAATGACGGCATCCTGGACGATGACGACAACTGCAGACTTGTTCCCAACCCAGACCAACTGGACACAGATGGTAAGTGTCATACAGTACAATATTTATAGTATATTGTTCACATTAACAGAAAAACACGAGGAAGTAGAAAACATTTTAATACAGGACAGTTGTCAAGATTTTGTTAGGGAAAAGGAAAACAAGTGTAAGAAAGTTAGAAAAAAACGTATTTATCATGAATACCATATATTACATTTAGTGTTGTATATATATTATTTAATTATTACTATTTATGTATTAATTTATTTACTTTTTGTTGTAATTTCTGTTTTATAAAATGTGAGGGTCCAGCTTCTGGGTCGCCCCTTAGCCTTTATCATATTGTTCCTGAGTACGTACATGCATGTGTACAGGAGCGTGTGATACTGTATGTGTGTGTACAGTACAGTATGTGTGTTGGTCCCTGATCTGTGTCTGTGCGTTTCAGAAAACAATGTCGGAGACGCATGCGAAGGAGATTTTGACCAAGACAACGTCATTGACATAATCGACCTTTGCCCAGAGAACGCAGAGGTCACGCTGACCGACTTCAGAGCCTATCAGACCGTAGTGCTGGATCCAGAGGGGGACTCTCAGATCGACCCCAACTGGGTGGTCCTCAACCAGGTAAACAACCTGGATAACTAGCCTCTGTTTCAGTGTGTTAGCATTCAGGGTTGCACTTTACATTCAAACTTGCAAATAACTTCTAATTGTATGGTGATAATTGTATGTAAAATAAGTATTAATCAAGTAACACTAAAGTAAGTAAGTAGCCAAGTAATAAAGTACATTTCAGGCTCGATCTGTCAATAAAGTATTATCGTATCGTCTTGTATAATAACCTGGAATTAACAATGGCTGTATGTGGATAATAGTAGACTGGAATTATTGTAACAGTCTATTAAGGGGAATACTAATAGGGAAATTCATTTAAAGATAACAACAAGACAAACCTATTTAGTAATAGTAAAGTAATGTTCGGATATCAACATCATTACATGCTATAATAACATTATCACTCCAGTTAGGATGAAGAAAATATAATCTTAACGGTGTGATAACATAATACTAAAGAGGCTTGACGTTTTCACAATATGATGGTTCTAGCAGCACAATCCCTTTCAAAATCACAGTGTCATAATAGGGCAAACAAAGTGAAGCTACTCTCTGTTGTCCTCACAGGGCATGGAGATCGTTCAGACAATGAACTCTGACCCTGGCCTTGCTGTAGGTAAGAGGAATCGTCACATCCCCACCTAAAACAGAACATTTCCCATCTAATTCAGTGTGCAGCCTTTCCCTAACATGTTATTTATGTTTTCTCATCTCTTGCATTTGTAGGCTACAAAGCGTTCAGTGGTGTTGACTTTGAGGGAACCTTCCACGTAAACACGATGACTGATGATGACTACGCTGGCTTCATCTTCGGCTACCAGGACTCCTCCTCCTTCTACGTGGTGATGTGGAAACAGACCGAGCAAACGTACTGGCAGGCCGCGCCCTTCAGAGCCGTCGCTGACCCGGGAATACAGCTCAAGGTGAATGGCTGCTCCCTCTACACAATCACACTATGATGGCAGCCAGCTATGCGGAGCAATTATGAGTTCAATTTCTGGCCCAAGGACATTTTGACAGGATCATGGATAGATTATGCTATGGGCAAAGACATGCAAAAGGCGTTTAAGGATCTAGACCAGGGGTGTCAAACTCAATTTCATCGCGGGCCACATTCGCATAAAGGTTGCACTCAAAGGGCCGGTTGTAACTATATAAATATATTATATATATATATATATAAAATAATGTAGTATATTACATAATTGCCTCTGAATTGGATTATTATCGGATAGGATAATAACTTAGTAATTAACTACTCTGAAAGCAGAAGCAAATAATTGCAAGTCTCTTCAGTAGCATGTCACAAAACAAGATGCATTGTGGGACATGTAGTTCATGGGCAACCTGCTTCTGTAAAGTGGCATGTAACCGTATAATAAACGTATTATATTCTTTGCAAGCTCTTGCGGGGCCACATAAAATGAAGTCGCGGGCCGGATTTGGCCCCCGGGCCTTGAGTTTGAGACCCCTAATCTAGACCCACAAACGTTATAGTTGTTAAGACAGTTTTTGGTGTGTTTTTGCCTTTTTTTTGTCCGTTTTTTCTTTCTTTTGCCTCTGTACTAAGTTCTTCCTGAACATGTTGTGTCTCTTTGTGGTCATATCAAGCCTCTTTGTAGTTGCTTTTAGTCTCTTTTGGTTTGTTGTAGCTCTTTTCATAGTCGTGAGTCTCTTCGTCCTTTTGTCGCTGTTATGCATCTCTTTGTAGTTTGTTTGTTTCTTTTGTGGGTTTTTTTGTTGTAATTTTGAGTCTCTTCCTGGATGGTACATTTCTCTTTGAGTGACATCATGTTGGTGGAAGCCAGAGTGGCCCCTGACACTTAAATCACCTGGGCCTGTGCAGGTGAACAAGAGGCTTTTGGGATTGATCTGGCACCCTGTGATTAGCGGCAGCCCACTCTGCCTCCGGAGTTACTGCTGGGGAAATGTTCTTACTCTCATCAACAGTTTTGTCTCTTCTTCTATGCTCTCTGTCTCTTTATCGATACTAGGTTGTGAAGTCAAAGACGGGTCCTGGTGAGTATCTGAGGAACTCCCTGTGGCACACAGGAGACACCCCCGACCAGGTGCGCCTGCTGTGGAAGGACCCGAGGAACGTTGGCTGGAAGGACAAGGTCTCTTACCGCTGGTTCCTCCAGCACAGACCACAGGTCGGATACATCAGGTACACACTTCCAGACACCAGCGGTGATACATAAAATACTTATACCACACTGTTCTAACACTCTGTTAGATCCTGCATTAAAAGTAGTACTTAAGTAAAATGATTTATGTTTGATCAGGAAAAATGTACATAGGTGTAAAAAATTGAAATGCCCTATGCGATAAAATCCCCCTGATGATATGATTATAATTGTGCATTGATGTAAAAGCAGGATTTTGGTTGGCTGACGTGGAGCAAAAGTTGTTCTATTTGGTATCAGACTGAAACTAATTATTATTTTCATTTTAGATGTATCTGCTGTTGTTTGATCTCCATTAGTTGGTCTATTGTTTTAGTTTGTATACAACTTTTTTAAAAGCCTTCATTGATTTCAATATGTTTCTTTTAACAGGAACAAAAAATAAAGGAACATCTGAAAGAATTCTTCTATGAGAAGTTGAAAAAAGTTACTCTTATAGTCAAACTCTTTATAAATGTTTCTGTATAAAAATCTTAATTTGTTAGGACACAATTAACTGAAGCTGTCAGATGAATGCAGTATAAAGCACAATATGTGTGTCTACAATGTAGTGGAGCAAAAGTGTTAAGTGGCATGAAATGAGAAGACTTGAGTCAAATACCTCAGGATTGTTCTTAAGTGCATTACTTCATAACATTATCCCCACTGCAGTTCACACATCGAGACTTATATACATTCACAATCATACAGTGTGAGCTGACTTAGTTTTCACCTTGTGTGAACCAGGGCTCGATTCTTTGAGGGTCCAAAGCTGGTGGCGGACACCGAGGGGATCATTGACACCAGCATGAGAGGAGGGAGACTGGGCGTGTTCTGCTTCTCTCAGGAAAACATCATCTGGTCCAACCTGAAGTACCGTTGCAATGGTGAGTATCAGCAAGGTAAACAAAGCTAAATCAGCCACTTTAACTGTAAGTACGCTGTGAGTTTATTTTCTTTCTCATCCCCACAGACACTATTCCTGCTGACTACGAGGATCTCAATGCCCAGAACACAGAGTGAAGCGCAGAGTTCCATCAGATAAACTATTAGAGCTGCACTGTTGAGAACAAAGAGGTAGTGAGGTCAAATGAAAAGTGAGAGGAAACATGATGGACTGGGTTGGTTAAAGATTATTTTAACGTGGTCATTTGAGTGAGAGGGTTTTAGGAAAGCTTACAAATTGGGCATTATATACTTTATTTGTGTGTAACTGAAGCCAGTACATTATTGTATAAAAAACAGGTCCTGTGTATTTTTGATCTCAAAGCAATTGTACCAACATTTTATTAGTACGTAAATACTGTAATAGATTACATTGCTAAAACAAAAAATAATCTGAGCATTTAAGAAGGAAATCAAGGCAGGTTGTATGTGGTATTTTACATCAGATCATTGTGTTATTTATCTGTATGAAGGAACATATCAGTAAATAAAAGACACCACATGGCATTCAATGTATGTTTTATTGAAAGAATGTGAACAATGAAGTGCATGGCACCCACATCTCAGATTATATAGTAAAACATACTACTAAAGTGGTCCTGTGTGTTATGGTAGGCTTCACAGTAGCTCCTGCTATCAGATTTTTTTGATTGATATCAAAGCCAAGAGCACCATTTATCTTCTACATTCATACCGATAGTTAAAAAGCAGTTTTGCAACAGAAGATGAGTCGCATCGCATGACAATATTTGCAGGTATATAAAGCATACATTGAAAGAAAGAGTCAACAGACCACAGGACTTAAGCCAAAATGTACATATTAAAAAACATGTTAGCAATACAGTCAGACAAAATAACATACTGATGTATTGATGAATGAGGAGCATAAAAGATTTGCAGTTGACAATGTGTAATACATTGTATTTATATACAAACAAAATCTGTTACACTGGCAACAAACAGGTCTTTGTGTGAATTTTAATTCAGCAGTAAACTCAACATCCAGTGTTGAATAACTCACTAATAAAACCCTCATGCTACTTTATTTTGACCTCCACTATGAGCTGACACATGTAACAAAAGCCTTTAAAACTGTACAGAAAATAGCTGATTTAAGTGTCCGTGTGTGCATGCAAATACATGTGTTTTTTTGTTGTTAACCAACCAAACAATTTAGATGTAGTAGGTTGTTTTCTGACATCTACCTTTGGCAAACATTCCTCACTGTGTCACTGCAGCTCTTCCAGAGAGGCGGCGCTCCACTAACGTCACTCTTATGTAAGGCAGGTTGATTTGAAGAGCACTGCCCTGTACAACAACAACGATGACTGGAAATGTTGAAGAGTGGACATGGATTTTCCTAAGAAATAATCTGGCTCAAAGGGAGCACGGACAATAATAAAATCTTTGTGGAAACTTCACAACACTGGGTGTAATATCTAAAAGACTTTGTTCTGTTGCATAGAAAACTTCTAGAAAAAGAGAGCGATATACCACAAACAGCTTACATGTGAGCCTGAGAGATGAGATTTTAAACAGAGTCAGGGACAATTGTAATTCAATTCATACCACACCTTCACAAAATTATTCCTGATAACTGAATATGCACTTAAATAAATACAATTTATCTTGTAACATCTTTAACCTTAAATACATTTGTCCCAAAACTTTGCTACAACTTTATGGTCCAACTACACAGAACTAAAATGCCTGGCTGAGAGTAAAAGCACAAAAAAACCTGAAAAAACGGACACACAGTAATACAAAATACACTTTCAAATCTGAAATCATGAAGGAATCTATGGGGGTCGGAGGCTTATTATGTTTCACTATGTACTCCCATGATTCTTTATGTAATTTCAAATGTGCAAGCAATACAAAACTCCATGAGTAAGTGGTAGTAAAAGATAGCAACATTACCATCAAGGTATTAACATTGTAAAACAAAGTAAAATAGACACTAGCATATAAAACAAAAGGCAACAGATAATCCTCAATTTCCACGCTGAGTGTAGGGTTGTGTTTTAAGGTAAAGGGGGGGGCGGGGCGGGGGGGCTGGTCCCTGGCTCAGCGTGAGAGCTTCTGCCTGAGTAGCCTGACCTCAGTGTGGGGGGAGGGGTGTCCTAGGCCTCAAAGCGCTTCGGGAACACCATGGGAGCAACGAGGGTCCACATGTAGAGGACGAGACAGACCCAGCAGGAGACCATCTTGATCCAGAACACTGACCAGCTCCCGTCCAGGAAATCCTCAATCTTATGGTTATCATAACTGTAAACAACAAGCACAGAGTGAGTAACCCCACCGACAATCAACATCAACATTGTAGATCAGCAAGTTGCAAAATGTCTGGCTGCTTTTTGAGGTTTGGCAGGGAGCAGTTGGTTCTTTGTTTCTCTGACACAGCTGCAACCGAAAACAACTCTTTGAGTGCAATGAGAGAGAATCAAAACAGTAAATCTGCAATAAGCTCAAAAATGCCTTTAAGGCCTGTTAGGGCAAAGTTGGGTAAAAATCCCTATTGGTTCGTCACAACCAGTTATGCTTTATTATAATTTGATTCAATGTTATGATAACAATATGGATTATAGAGACTTTACCACCAGACTAAAGGAAGGCTTTATCCCACAAGCCATACATATGCTAAACTCCTGAACTTGCACCATTTTTTATTGGTTTTTTTATTTGTTTTTATGTCTTATATATATTTATGTTGCATTGTTGGAGGAGCCTGTGACTTAAGTTTTTCAGAGCACATCTACACTGTATCTGTGCATATAACAATGAAGCCCTTTGAACCAGAAAACAAGTAAACTAATGACCTTCTGTGATCCTTTATCTGATCTTTAATCTTGATTAAATGCAATTTCCTTGCCTGACATTTCTACTTGAGAAAGCAGGAAAAGCACAGGCTTAACTGACTGATTTACATTTAGTGTTCCAGGAAGCCAAACTAGGAACCTGAGAAATTGCTTATTAGAAAAACAGGAAGAACTTATTTAATTACATGCCCAAACAACAGTACAATTAAAGCATGACTTACTGGAACCAGTTGGTGACGGTCATCATGAGGTAAAGCGATCCGAGGAAGAAGACAGAGTGGAAGCAGGCGTAGCCATAGATGGTTCCCTCTCTCTCGTCATAATTCACGTTCTGGCCTCCACCAGTGTTCTCCTCATCATAGTCGTCTAACAATAACAAACAGGGTGTGGGTGAGCGACACTTTTCAACTAAGTAAGTAATAAAGTAAAGGCCTAAGCTTTATCTTAATGTGATGTACTACAAAGACCGAACATAAGAAATGATTATAAATACATGTGACTTGCTCCATTTGGAGTGACAACCAGGAAGTGGGGGTTGATATAGAGTCACGTTTTGGGAATCAAAGTTTCTCAATTCTAAGATGTTGCATGTAAACGGTGGAGAAGGGTCAATCTCTGTGCTAAAGTGACAACATTCGTTATTTTTTAGTATAGTTAATTACTCCTTTTCCAAAAATGGTCATCATAGGATCCTGCTGAATTACATGTATATTCAGGCAAAATAACACCCAAACCTGTTTTGAAGATTGGCATAAGTTAGTGGACACATTGGGAAAATACCTTAAACACATGAGGTCTTAAAGGATGTAAAAATGTAAATCACAATAAACTCAAGAGAAGAATATGTGTTCAAGTGGTGAGACATTTGCACTATTTTTATTTGTATATTATTATTGTTATTTTGCAGTGTTTCCCCTACCATTGTCTTGGAGGGGCGCCAACGAGCCCCCCCTGAAGTTCAAGGTTTAAAAAAAAATATATATATATATATAGCACCAAATTGCAAATAATTTATATCTACTGTCACTTTTCACATTGAACATGTGCTCTTTTATTAAATAAACTAAACACTTTCATTTTAAGTTGTGAGTTTAGTGTTTTTAACCCTAAGAAACAGATGCATCAATCAATAACAATGATCCCCCCCCCCCAGGCAGCACCCCCCAAAAGCAGTAACCCAAGGGAAAACACTGTTTTGTGTCCTTTATATAATATGTTGCATTGTTGGAGGAGCTCTGGGTACGATTTTCATTGCCATAACTACACTGTAGCTACTGTGCAGCATATGATAATAAAACCCTTTAATCTTGAAAACATTTCTTGTGGTTCTATTTGCCAACACTTGACTTGTTTCTTTTATTTCCAGCAGAGGGCAGTGTCACTCTATACACATTGTCTCGTTGCTGCTGGTCCTGCTTCACTGTGTCATACTACTCTCCTAGTAACAGTGACATCATCCATGTTTGCTGACCAATACTTTCTCACCATCCTGAATGTGGCTGAGGAATAGCAATGAGTTATCCCCTCTGTGTGCAAACACTATCGTCCACACTGAGAAAAATGGAGAGGCAGGGGGAGAGAGGGGGGGATGCAGTAGGGAGGGGACACTATTTTACTTTCCTCACCTGTGTCATCACCACAACAGAAACAGCAGCGAGCTCTCTGCAGGTAAAAGAAAAACACACGTTACCACCAACACTCATTATGTCTCTTGGGCCTACTTTGTTTAATTTGATAAAGACGTGTAATTGCGATAGTCTGATCCTGTTCATTTGATTCATTAGTCGATATATTTGATCAACCCACACACTTAGTGGGATGTGAATAATTGTGCATTTACCTCAATCTCTGGCTCACTGTTCCCATACACTCTAAGCGCTGCAGAGCTTCGTCTGGTGGTGGAAGTCAAGCTAAAGGGAGGGTGGAGAAGGAGAAACAATTACAGACGGAGGGAGAGAAAGGTAGTCATTTTGTAACTACGTATTTTTCCATTCATTTGCACAGTGTAATTCGCTCTCCTTCAGGGAACAAGCGTAGGAGACATGATGCCTCCGCTTGATGGGAAACACATGTTAACAAACACACAAATACATTAGCTATCTCTCACACGCCTAGCCACGCCAGAGCCAATCATGCACTGCCTCTGCTGAGTCACGGCCAATCAAAACGACCCTGTCTCTGTCGCTATAGCCTGCCATGAAACACTATTATTTCACATTGCTTGGAACAGAACTGTAGATAATGTGTTTGGATTGTGGCCTTCTCGTTAAATATAAACTCTTTAAATGTAATGATATACAACTAAAAAGATACAGTATATATATTATATGGAAACTTAGCTTGCAATTGAGTAGATATTGAGATCAGAAAAATAGAAAAGCAAGAGGCGTGTGTGTATGTATTTGTGTGCATGTGTGTGTGTGTGTGTGTGTGTGTGTGTGTGTGTGTGTGTGTGTGTGTGTATGTGTGTGTGTGTGTGTGTGTGTGTGTGTGTGTGTGTGTGTGTGTGTGTGTGTGTGTGTGTGTGTGTGTGTGTGTGTGTGTGTGTGTGTGTGTGTGTGTGTGTTACCAAGAGTAAAGCACACAGCCAAACAGGATAATGGCTCCAACAGCGGTCACGATCTGCTTGTCACTCTCCGTCGCAGAGTTGATGGGAAACACACACACGGTGGTGTTCACACCATTTCTTTCCACGACTAGATAGAAAGAAAGTGAAGACAGAGATGGATGAGGGCAAAGAAGAAGTTGAGTGAGTGAGGAGTAGGATTATTGAGAAATATGCAGTGTGTATTTTGGCACAGTGTCAGTGGGAGAGCAGGAGGAAAAATGGAGACTTCGCTATAGATACAATGAGTACACAGGCGCCAACAACCCCACAGTGTGTACTACACTTGTTGTGTTACTTAGCGAGCATGTGCTGATATTAAATATTTATGGTAAGATTATCTTTACAATAGTATGGCAGCATAGAATATTATCTTGACAGCAGCAGTGGAAACAGGAGCCTTGTTGGGATGGATTCCTCAGGCTCTGCAGAGTAATTCCTTTAAGATTCACAACTTCCCATAAATCTCAGTTTACCCTTTTAGCAGCTATTATAGAGATTGTAATGCCTTATCTTAGACAGGCTTCACTATGTGGTGTTGGGTTTATGTGTCTTCCTTTTCAGTGAACTAACACTTTTCACTGAACAGATTCGCAGGAATCCTTATCTGTTATGATAACATTGAACACTTCACAGTCAAATCTGTGTTTTCAACTGGAACAAAACATTACAAATTGTATACCCTGTTTATCTAGGCCCTTTTTGTTTTGTTTTATGTATATATGTCACACTGTGGGACTGCGGGAAACGGTATCTCGAGATTTCTGGATGTATAACACATGTAGTAATTCTGACAATAAAGCTGACTGACTTTGAAAGTATTAGTTTTTTGGGGAGGGATGATCCTCGTTCCCTTGTTAATTAGTTAATTTTAACCAAGGGTTAGGGGGTTAGGGTTAAGGGCTATTTATTCATTAAAAGTAATATGAGCATATAATGTATGTCATTTTTCAAATGTTTTTTTTATTTCCTTTTAAATGACAACAAATACAATAAATGCTAATCTTTAAGTTAAAGTGAAAGTGTGAGTGACTTCAGCTTTTTTACTGTAACTTATTTCCCAATTAAACTGAATATTAAAGTGGTTACAAGGCACATTTTTTCTGTCTCATTTAAACAAAATGCTGTTCATGTTTTCAGTGGAAAGTGTCCTTAAATCCAATAAAACTATATTTTTAAATCCCAGGTGCAGATGTCTGTTGATACTCACTTTCTTTTGGTTTGCTGGAGAAGGCTGAGAAGGTGAGGTACATGACGTACACACTGATGACTCCGGGCTGCAGCAGGCCTGATGTGGGCTGCACTGCAGGGACACAACATTAAACAAAGTATTCATTACTTACTGCTAGATTCTTGAATTCTACCACATATTGTAAGTATTATAGCCATCAGTCTTTATTATCTGTTTTATATTTCCTATGGGTCCCAAATGTGAAATGTGTGAAATACCCTTTGTGATATATAAGTAGCTTTCAAAAAAACAAAAGCATCCAATGCAAATGCTTGTATATTTTGTATTTGACAGTCAAATGAGACAAGTACAGGTCCTCACTGTGGAGCAAATTATAATTCCCTTAAGAGATAAATGATTTATGGACAAAGTTTGTCTTTTGTTATATTTAATAAAGCAATAAAGAAAGTCTATATACAATTGAAATCGATCTCAAATGCAGGAACAGAGCAACTTCATCCTCAAAGGATCAAACGGCTTTGTAACCAGAAAACAGCTTACAGTAACACTATATAGTAGAGAGAAAATAGCCAACTGGTCCCACCCATCAACTGTCTTAGGCATTATCTAAACATCCCCCCCATTAAACCATAAAACCCCCCAGTCCTTAACCATTTGCAATCCTAAACATATGTCTCTGTTAAACACATGTAGGACTAAAAATACTATTTAAACGAGTAAAAGGCAATCAGAGTATAAGACATCATCTATACTGTATATATTATGTAAATGGTTATATGAACATTTGACACGACACTCACGCTTCTGTATGCAGGGGGAGATGGCCAGCAGTGAGACGAAGAGACACAGGCTGCCGTTGATGCCCAGGAATACCTTGTTCAGTAAACAGGCCTCGGAGTCAGTGTAGAAAACTCCCATGAAGACCAAGGCCCCGACCGCAGCACTGAACAGCATCAGGGTCACAAAGGCCAGGGCCGCGTACCACAAGCGATTATGCGTCACTCCTGAACTCCTGCAGACAGAAAGAGAGCGGTAGAGGAAGAGAAAGCAAAAAATCAGTTTTGCCATGGCTAGAAATCCAAGATTTGAATAAAATACACATTCTATTACAAATTGAAAGGTTAGGGTTTACTGTAATGGTTACCAAAACATCTAAATATTTCAAAACAATCAGCTGTGGTATGTGTGTCTGTGTGAAACTGAGCACACACACTCCTAAACCACATGCATCCTGGGAAATGTCGGCCAAGCCCCGCCTCCATCCACAAAAAGCAAAGAAACACGACTTCTTCTTTCCAAACTTACTTAATACCCCCAGGGGAATACGTGTCATCCCAGCTTTCACATGATCAAACAAATAGCACTCCACTGCTCCTATTTACAGGTCGCTCATGTTAACTTAAAAGAGCTGGAGACTTTGGATAAAAAAATAGACAAGAGCAGATAGAAGACATGTTGCTCACCAGTTTGTGTTCCATCTGTGTGCAAACTTCACCAAAAGCATGAGCTGGATCAGCAGGAAAATGAAGCCACCACCCGCTCCTATGCAGCGCCACGCTGTGTGGACACAGGGAGAGAAAAGCTTTAGAGGTGAGAAGACCTTACAGCAGATATCTTTGACTTGATGCACTTTCATGCTGCAAGATTATATTAAAACCAAAGATAAGATGGCAGGGTAATTTTCAGAAGTTTGTGTGAAAGGCAGTGTAGTTGAGTGAGCTTGGATAATGTTGCATAATTAGAAAACTTTTCTGATATGTTTTATCAATTCCTCTTGCTCTTGTTGTGGAAACTTTCACTCGTCAACAATCTGGAGATGTAATACAAATAATAAAGTTGGTTCGATGCAAATCAAAGTTGTCTTAGTAGTTCTTTACTCAAGCTGGAAGGTACAGGTCATGCAGAGTACAGAGTAGTCTGCAGGAGTGGACACAGAGGCAAATGTGTGTGTGTGATTTATAGAGGACTGTTGCTGTGCAGACACAAAGAGATAACACTTTCTCCTGACTGTTATCTTGCAATGCTCTCATAAGGAACAAGAGCCGCATTGTACAAGTATGACCTTGAAGCTACCTGTTGGATACAACAGGTCGAATTGACCAAACATTTCTCAGTATAATATCATCATTTGGTTTTACCATATAAAGTAATATAAGAAATTGCCACTACACTCTTTACTTTGCTAATTATGTGGGATTATATGAATATGTTCTCAATCAAAATACAGCATGAATACCAGCTTTGAAGGCAGTCCTTTTGAGGGACCTCTCTTTACCTTCCAGAAAGACTTCCTCATTCGGGATGAAGAAGCCTCCAGCGCAGCACGCCACCAGCACGATGAACTTCACCAACCAGAACCTGACATTTAAAACAGTGATATTGTTAAAGCTTCTACATGGAAAAAGTAATCATAACACACAAAAACAGCTGACACAATAGATCTGTTTCCCATACACCTCCCAGCAGAAAAAAGATTAAACAGAAAAGAACACCTGGCTGTCTTATCTTTCCTCCTCCCTCCAGAGAGCTTCCAGTTTTAGTTTTTGTATCTCTTAAGGCGTACAGATAAGACCCTCTCACAGGAAAGGGAGGGGATGATTTGTTCTAAAGCAGAGGTGCCCAGTACGTCGGCTGCTACATGCAGCAACACACGGCGGGGATGGCGGAGAGAAGCGCTCCAAGGGCAAGGTGTGGTTAAATGTTACCCGTCTCGATGTGGACAATGCTCCTTGCCAATAGTGTTTAGCATGTAAGGGCGGTAACACGAGCAATTTATCTAAACATTTATCAAAAGTGCTCCACATTCAGACGGAGGAATGCACCGGGTTGGACTGTCTTTCTAGTAGCTCTGTAGCCCCATCCACGAGTAACTTTTCCACGTCAGGTGTTATGTATGCTAGCAGCAACACACGGAGTTAACACAATTATACAAGCATGGGTTAATGATTAGAGGTAACTGAGTTACTCTTTATTTTGTTAAAGTTTCAGCTATTCTGTTTACAGTTCTGTCATCAGATTATTTCGTACGATTTGTTAAAACATTGTTGTTTCTTTTGATGTGAAATATTATTGATTGAATTAATAAAAAGCAATGTTAATTTTGTTCACAATTTGTTTAGTTAATTTAATAATATATGTATTTTTGAATCAAGTATTCATCTTTATTGTCTTTTTTGTTAGTTTACACATGCCTAAAACAACCTCAAGCTAAATCTAAAAGTTGATGGCTAAATAAGAGCGTTTGAGAAATTGTGCAAGGCATACAGTAATAGTCCGAATAGTCGATTCATCGTTTCATTAATCAATAGATTAATCGGTTATCAAATTAGTCGTTTGTTGCAGCCCTATTATCCCATGTATAAATAAAACGTGTTATTCAGCAACCCTTGCAATTTGGGATTTTATTTTTGGTTGGTAGACCTCGGTGAGCTGGTCATTTCAAAAGTAGCTCACCAGCCAAAAGAGTGTGGGCACCCCTGTTCTAAAGTCTCTGCACATTGATGGTCAAACGAACCTGAAAGCTGACCTGAACACTCAGAGGTAAGACACACGCCTTCAACATTGCATATCAAATATTCAAGGTAAACATTGGAATAACAGAGGCGGTAAATACTGAATGTCTGCCTAAGTTAGGATTTTGAAACTCAAAAAATGTATGTGTCAACACAAAGCATACAGTTTAGAAAACTAAAAAAGTAATCTTGGATGAGATGACAGTTACAAATACTAAGCAACACTCAATGATATGCTCTGCATTATAAGGTAACAGGTGTCTATGTTTATGTCATAGTTGATATATAAGCGTATTAAATTATGCTCAGGAAACTGTTTCGAGATCCCCTCTCATGTTGCAGCATTAAATAGTTTGGACACAATATCTTATGATTTCTAGTATTTGCAGAGATACTGAATGGACCTAACTAATGGCCGAATGAATAAAAACATAAGCACTAAGAAATAACAAACAACTCCACCTTTCACATTGCATAGAAAATATAAGAAATAAACATGGGAAAATGCATGTGCCAACACAAAGCATATAGTGTAGGAAATACAGAATACTTAGAAATAAGTCATCTTAGATAACAAGTAAATAATACTAAGCAACACATTTTGGAGGATGAGATCTGCATGATAAGGTAACAGGTGTCTATGTTTATGTCATAATGTATATAAGACTATTCAATTATGTTCAGGAAAACTGTTTTCGAGATCATGTTGTAGGATTAAATCTTTGCACACTATATCTTGTGATATGTGAACTAATAGCAGAATGAATAAAAACCTGACTGCTTGCAATTTGCATACCTTCCATCAAGTGATTTATTTGTGTTTACCTTTGTTTTCAGAGATCAACACAACACATTTAGGGTGCCAGGCCAGCAAGACATTACAGATGGATGTAAATTGTTTAATAAATGAAAGGATGTAAAGTGGACAGAAAGGGGGGGGGGAAGAACGTTTGTATAGCCCTTATTAAAAACATTCGTTCCTCAAGTTGTAAAAATGTGCTAATAACGTTATTCTGAGAGTTATTTCCCTCTGCATTATTAACGTGCATCTAACTCACGGGACCCAGGGGCGGCGCCAGGGGGTGCTGAAGCACCCCCCAGGATTGCCAAAGCACCCCCAAGAATTTTTTTTTTCTTTTTTTCGAAAATAATAATAATAATTTTTATTAAATCAAATTAGAAATATTATTGATTACATCAATGCAAATGTGAAACAAACACATTTTTGACTAAAAACATAAAGCCAACACAGGTGATATGATTAGGCCAATGGCCAGCACCGATTCGATTTTTGACCTACCCATAGGCTAAATGACTTTGTGACACTTGAGTGACTTCCTGTTAGCTAGAGCGCCAACTTATTTGCTAACAGCAAAGTGAAAAATTGATCGTTTTTTAGTCCTTAAACGTCCACGTGTGGACACTCAATCAAAGCCACCTGAAAGCGAGAGGGATTCTGCACATAATAGCATAGCCTCGTGAGTACAAGTAGCTTACTTCTGGGTCTCTGTGTTTCATTCAAGCTCTGCTCTGTGTGTGTGTGGCACGAGCCATTTTGTGTGCGTGCGCGAGCGAGCGAGATAGAGAGCTCACGCACCGGTGGGTAGGCCTATCTACTGGAGATCGTTGTGGTTAGCATCTGGTGCTAGCTAGCCAAGCTAACGGATATAAGGAGCTTTTTCAACAACAAGGTGGAGCGAGAACTCTCTCCAGTCAGACTGAGAGTCTCAGATAACCTCAGCTCAGGTGAAGTAAAGGACTCTCAGTGTTTAGATAGTTATCTTTAGTCTAGTTATCCCAGTGGGTCTCAAACGGTTTGTTTTAAAAGGGGAGTTGTAAAATATCTATAAAGAAATAGAAAATCTGTTTACAGTTCTGTTTCATCTGGGTGTTGAGAGATGTATCCATAGATCTCTTCACGTTGCTCTCAAAGTGCACCAGATTGATGCTTTTAACTTCAATATTTAAAAAAAACCTTCCCGGGGAAGCATGTCCCCGGACCCCATTAGAGGAGGTGAGGTCCCTCCTAGAGGACGTGAGGTCCACTCCCCACTTGTAAAAATAGCACTTTAGCCCTGCTTACACCTATATGCCGTGAGCTGATTATCGAGCCTTCATTGTAACAGTCGCGGGTGCACTGTGTGTGTGTGTGTGGGGAGTGTTGCAGTAGAAAATTCAACTGTAGCGCTGGTAATGTTTGAGCACCCTCTATGAAACGTCAAGCTACCCCACAGCACCCCCTAGAGTTAATCTCTGGCGCCGCCACTGACGGGACCGCGCCGCCCGGCACGTTCATGTTACGTGTTCAGTACTACATGAGTTTCTCTTTACCCATGGATGCACAATAACAACGCCTTACTGCCAGCCCACGGAGCTGTAATAATGGATATATTGCACATGTTTGCTGTAATTCATAATTTGTAAAATATTATACTACATGGGCTGTATGATGTAAATCTTGTACCGTAAATGTTGTATTAAATAAAGTTAATATTACCGACGTAGATTAACGTTCCTGTAGCTTCTTATTGCACTTGCAATTGTTTTAGTTACTTGTGGGCTACTTAACATGAATAATCACAGTTACTATCCTTTTACTCCATCACATTTCAAAAAGAAATAGGCTATTGTTATTTTTAGGGATGCACGATATTGGTTTTTTGAAACCGATACCGATACCGATAACTTCCTGCTTCTCAAGACCGATACCGATAATAAAAAAAAATGTACGCCACTAATTATTTTAATGCGATTAACGCATGTGTATTTTTTTTTCCTTGGCCGCCCCGTAGTTTCAGAGCGCATCGAGTTTAAAATACCATCTACAAGCTGATGCTGACAGCCCCGCTCCTGCCGCCCGCTTGTGGCAGACCACACTTCCACGCTCACCGGCAGGCACCGACTGGCCATCTGGAGGACCGGGAGGGTGTGTGTATGTGTGGCCCGAGCGAGCGAGAGACCTTACGTGCATTGTTGTTGTTAGCATCTGGTGCTAGCTAGCTGCGCTAACGGATATAAGGAGCTGTTTAAATGAAAACAGAGGAGCGACATTTCGCCACAACTGCGCCGAGCACTTGACTTTATGCAGGAAGCCAGACAGCGGGACATTGTACGAAAAGTCAGCACACTCAGCACGGATAGTGCGCAACATGATTGCAGCGTCCAGGCAGCTCCGGTTCGAGCATGCCTTGAGTTGCACATAGCTCCAACGCCCATACCACCGACGACATGTTTGTTTACTGTCCTGGCTTCACGGCCGCACACCATTTACGTCACAGCCGACGAGTTAGGGAGCGCTGGATTTGTGAAGAACTCCCCTCTTCCTAAACCACTAATACCACAGTACTGGCAAAACGGGAGGAGCCGAGTGAAAAACAAGCGTCCCTCATCCCAATCCACCCACACCGCAGTATTTTTTTCTTTTTTTTTACCCAAAAAATATATTGTATATTATCGGGGCTATTAATACTGGTATCGGGTTTATCGGGATGACGTCATAATTCCTAATATCGGACTGATAATTATCGGGCCGATAATTATCGTGCATCCCTAGTTATTTTAACTCCACCACAGTAATCCATCATCAGCTTTACTTTTTAGATAAAGTTTTAACTCACAATTGATCATAACAGGCTTCAACATATACATTTTTATATATTACCAAGTGGTTTCATGTACAACCCACACAAGTATCATGCTAAATGAAGCTCTGTTGCTTGGATATCACTAGATCCTGATGTCAGCGTAACTTAGCATAATTTACTAGCTAGCCGCTAGCTGCTAACTGCCACCTCGTTAATATAAATCCAGTACCATGCTGTCATGAACGCGCGGTGCTGTTACGTGTACGCAAATTTACGTGCTTAATGTGAACGAGCCTTTTGGGCGGCGTGGTTAAAGTTGCGCATGCTCGATGAGCGCACATACGGGTACTTCTCAGGCATGCCGGTTAATCTGTGACGTTTCGCTCTCTCAAAAGTTGGGCCATTTTGTCATCATGCGCCATTGAGCAACTCTCATAGGAATGAATGAGGCCCCGCCTCCCACGCTGTATCCAGTTTTTATTATACATCCATGGGAAGGCCTTTCTCACCCGTTGTGCACGGCCGCCCTCCAGCCTGTGCTGTTGTGGATGCGGATGGTGAAGATGGCGAAGAAGAGGAAGAAGCAGGCCATGCCGAAGCACACCTTGTAGACGGCCGAGTAGCCCACCAGAGTTTGGCCGTTCTCCTCTGACTTCTCACACATCTGATTGTAGAACGGGATCTGATTGACACAATTACAAACACTTTGATTAGATCATTATGGTGTTGAACCCCCCCCCACCTCTGCTCATGTTTGTCTAGAAGGCTGCTTCACAGAAAAGGCCGGAGAACGTCTATTCTGAGCGTCACGCCTCTAAAGAGCAGAAAGAGAAAACAGGCGGCAACAACAAGCACTCTTTCTCTCCATGTGGCCCTCTTTCATCCCCCGTTCTCTGCGGGCTGTTAGAGGGGCCTTACAACTAACTGTCAGTGTACAGAAACAAAAGGCGCAGATGAATAAATTAACCGCCTTCTATCAGCAAGGGATTGGGAAGAGCAAAGAGCAGAGAGAGATGGAGCAAAGGGAAAAGATTGGCAGATCCGTCTTTTTAAAAAAAAATGTCAACCTACAGTGAGCAACGTAATAAAACACAAAGCAAAAAACTGGAATCAGTAAAGTAGATAAGGACGTTGCTGTGGCCTTCTACAGGAAATTGTGAGTGCTTCAGTGGCTCGGTGCCAACAGAAGAGACGGCCTTCGAAATGATAACCAGAGGATGAAGTCTTGAATTTATTTCCTTTCTCTGATGCCCCCTGACATTAGAGATATGAATCAAAGTCAAATACAAGTTCTGCTTTTCAAACAGGGGTCAAGCTTTGAGAGAACCACAGATATTTACATTCAGATAACGCTTTGACTCGGCTTTACTAGTTATTGGCAGAGTTTTTGTTCCTTGAGGTTATACACATGGGTTAGACGCCAGGGGATTGAGTTGTCATCACCTCAGTGTGGAGCACAGTCCAGAGCCAGATCAAAACATAGAGTAAAAAGGCCAGTTGGGAGCTTTTGTCTCACGTCGAGGACCATATTAGCATGTCCATGGTGTCGTGATTAAGAGGGAAGGGGGCCGGCTGTTTCGGACAGCTGTAAATCTCTTGAGAAAAGACCAGCACTCTCGTACGCACAATGGCTGCTCTCTTAGCCGGGACTTCCCACTGTGCTCAGTGTGTGACTGGCAGTGTGCGTGTAAATGTGCATGTATGTGTGTGTAACCCAGCAGGCTCTGCGTGGGGCTATCAGAGGCCATTTTGTGCCTGGATGAGTCTTTTACAGGGCTGCCCTCTCACAAGGAGACACACAGTAGGGAGTCATTTGAATACTGTACAGTAGACACTGGCTGGGAAAGAGAGAAGAAAGAAGATTGGTGGAAAAATACAGAGTTTTCAAATAGCATCTTGATTTCAGTGATTGCCATAGTAGCACTGTCAGCTCCTAGTAATCATCCTAGTCTAGTAAATGCTTATTCAGCAACTAAACCTTAAATATTGGAGGATTCCTTAAAGAGGGACATTAACTCTAAAGTGCAGATGATTCCTTATAACTCAGAAAAAAGAGAAGGGAGGATGAAACGAAGATGTATTTTCATTTCATTTCAAACCTTTATTTATGCAGGTGAATCCCATTGAGATCATTGATCTCTTTTTCAAGGGTGACCGGCTGCAAGTAGGTCACATGAATACATATAAACATAACAGAAAAACAAAAAGGACATCATACAGCATATTTACAGCGACTACAGTTTACATAGCTAGTAACATTTACAGGTTCCAACAGTTTCCGAATGGATAGCATCTATCCTTGTTTTAAAAACATTTAGTGGAACCAAATTGCTCAGCTTCCATTCCTTTTGCAGACTGTTCGAAGACAGAGCAGCTGCGCATCTAAAAGCTATCTTCCCTAAGACAGTCCTAGCAGTTGGCCCATTTAATAAAACCACAGCATGTGATCTCAGGCAGTAGCCACTTACAATTCGCCGTGAGATCAGGGAGCAGATGTAGGATGGAAGTTTCCCTAACATGGCTTTGTATATAAAAATGTACCAGTGACTGAGCCTCCGTACAGTTAGCGAAAGCAAACCTGCCCTTGCATACAGGGTACAGTGATGGGTTAATGCTTTACAGTTTGTCACAAATCTCAGGGCACTGTGATAGGCAGCATCTAACTTGACCAGGCAATTGGCAGGTGCATTCATATACATCAGATCACCATAGTCCAGCACAGGTAAAAAGGTCACAGAGCCTTTTCCTGGCCTCAAGCGAGAAACAGGACTTGTTCCTGTAGAAGAAACCTAGCGTAACCCTCCGTTTTTTAAGCAGGTTATTGACATGAAGTTTAAAAGAGAGACAATCATCAAGCCAGATACCAAGGTATTTGTAATAGGTAACCACTTCAAGTTTTATTCCTTGCGTAGTTACAATATCTAAAACAGGCTCTGGTGTCTATTTAGCTTTTGAAAAGAGCATTACCTTGGTTTTCTCAACATTTAAAAGAAGCTTAAGCTCAGCGAGCTGAGTCTGAATAATGTTAAAAACAGCTTGCAATTCAACAACAGCCTCCTTAATGGAGGGACCTGCACAGTACATCACTACAGTCTGACTCACTGTATTGTAACAGATGCAACCAAAGCCTCACAGTTCTGTTGACATTTCTCAGAAACACAGAAAGAGTCAATCTTATAATAATCCTGCGTAATAATGATTCAAAGAGGGGAAAACACATGAGAGCAATAAGGATCAAATGAGAGGGCAGCTCCTGTGTATCTTCTCACAACTTCAGAGGCTAGGGGCAAAAAACTAAAAGCTACCAGCCTGAACTCCTGCCTGCTCCACTATGGCCTTAATTCTGCCATGATATACAAGGGATATTAAGGTATAACAGAGGGATATCTTATTTGCCTGTTGCAGGATAACATTTCTAAAAATCTATTTACACCATAGAGTTAAAGGTGGGGTAGGTAATTTTGGAGAAACCAGCTCGAGTGCGCTAGAATTAGAAAATACACAGCCGGAAAAAATCTACCACTTCCTTACAGAGCCCCTCCTCCAACACACACGAACGCGCACATGACCAATGAGGGCACGAGATAAGTTTGTGCACAGATGGAAGGCTGACAGGCAGGTAGGCCATTCAGTTATTTTAGCCGGGCCTAAATCCTTGAGGGTCTAAGGATAGAGGGTGTCGTTTTTCTCATACTGATATTCTGAACAATCTGTGCTGTTGTATTTGCTGTAAAGTGTCTCTACTGTAGGCTATTTTTATTATATGTACAGCACTTTGGCTCGACCAAAAATCGTTTATAAATGTGCTATATAAATAAAACTTGATTTGATTTGATTTGATAAAATGATTGGTTGTGCTTTTTACAGTACTACAGCTTCCACAGATGACATTTTTTTATGGATTGTCAAAGCACTTAAGATATTCATTGCTATCGGGATGTTAAGAGCATTCCATGGAATATAACAAAAAGTGTATCTCGAGCCGGTTTCTCAAACTTACCTACCCTACCTTTAAACACCAAAGGTGTCTCACTCGAAACAGACAACATCTAGTTAAAAATGAGTGGAGTTTGTATATCCTCTTTCATTTTCACTTCTGCTCCTTGGTAGTCAGCGTTTCTGCGCACTGCACTCTAACGACACTCCTTTGTGTATAGTTGCTAACTTCTGCAAAATCAGTAGCGGAAAGACAGTAACACAGCAGTAGGCCAAACAGTGGAAAAGGTCACAGTGTTGAAGCTACTGTTGGCTTGGTAACTACAGCCCGTGAGCTGACCCCCCACTCTTCTAGTCAGTAAACTAGACAAAACACATGCTGACTGCAGTGGGGTTTGAACCTGTGCTCCCCTGATCCGAACACCAACAAACTAGTCAACTGCGCCACACGCCTCCCTAGACACGGCAGAATTAAGACTTATTGCTTGGGGGGAAAAATATATAAATTGATGTCAACTATAATATAAAGACTAGAAAATGCAGACATAACTACTTTTGTGAGCAAATAGACTGCATTTTATATGATCAGAGAGCAGAAAGGAATTTAACAAATCATAAAAGTTGTTTCGCAATACAATCTAATTTCTTAAAATCCAAAGAGAGCCCAAATTCCCATAGATTAGTGTAGAAAAACCAATTCACAGCCATCAATGCTCTTTGTGCCTTGCTCACCTATGCAGAAGTTTGCTCCAAAAATCTAAATAAAAGGTGGGTTAACTACCTTGAGGATTTATAAATTGTTACGGAACTTTTTCATTCTTTAATTATATACCTCTGTGTATGCAAGTTTATATTAAAAGCATGTACATGTGTGTTTGTGCTGTATAGTGATACTTTGCTTTGGTGATTTATGCACTTACATTCTCTCTCATCTCCTTCTCCACCGTGGGGGACATCATGATGACACAGACGATGGTGACCAGCAGGAAGTAGAAGGCGTACATGATGCGGGTCCCAGTGGACTGTTTGATGTTGGGGCAGCAGTTACAGCAGCAGGCGCAGGCCGCTGATCCGCAGCAGCAGGCCAGCTGCACACAGAACAATGGAGAAAAGAGGGAGGGAAAACATGACCATATCAGTTTCAGGACTTTCCACATCATTATAACCCATCAGATACAGACATAATGTATTTATCGGGCTCTTGGATAAGGAATGACCAGGGTTTCAATGTGCACTTTGAAAACAATGCTGTCGCCTACAGAAGCTTCACTTGAAAGGATGGAATGAAGCAAAATCCCCCACTCTTATGGCTGAAGAAGTTTACCATTCACTAATTGCAACTAATCAAACAGTAAAATGATAACAAGAGGAGCATACAAAAGAGTTACAACGAGAAATCACATTGTCCGAAATCTGAACAACATGCCGCCTCTATCCTTAGACCCTCAAGCAGAGCTAGAAGAAAAACAAGGGGGGAAAATGGAGGAACCCAAATCAGAAGGGCAGGGATTCCTCTTTCAGGATGGCCACACATGCAATGTACCGAATATGGACAGAAATAGCAGTAGTAAATTACTACAGTCGGTTAAACCTTAGAAACCAAAACCGAAGAACTACACACAGTAAAGTTGGCCCTACAAGGTGTCTCCTCGAACAGACTGCTATTCATTCAAGTTCTATGTTACAGTATCATTTATTTGTTTGTTTATTTGGCAGGGACATTGCACATTAATGAACACTTAAAACTTGAAATATGCCAAGTGTAAATATGCCGGATTTAGCTTTGAGCTACTTTCCATCCGCAGTCCCTCACATAAAAACGAAAATTACAAACCAGGGCTCGACAGTAACGGTTGTCATTGGCAACCATTCAGAAAAAATGTCAACCACTTCTTGGCCTTTGGTTTTCATCAGTGGCAACCGGTTTTTAACATAAAGAAATAATGACAGCAGACAGCAAAATGTGCACCCCAAAAGAGATAAATGTTAATTATTTGTTGTGTTAAGAGTGATATTTAATTATTGTTGTGAACAGTCGGAACCTGATACTTAACATGCACGTGCATTGGTGTGATTACGGAGCCAGAAAGCGATGCACGTTTACTCGCGTGCGCGGTGCGCCGTGTGTTTGTATTACAAGAAATGGCGACGCAAATTAAGTTGTTGGCTGTGGGGTAAAAGGTTCGGCCAACACGTCAACATCTCAAACGAATGTTCAAAGTGATTCAACTGATAAAGCGGAAGGTGAACCCGAACGAAAGCAAAAAGGAAATGTGTAAAGATCTGGTAAAAAATATATATAATCACCTCTATAAAAAGGTAACACATTTTAAATATAGTTAGACATAATAAGGTAATGTACAGCATTAATAATTAATATCTAATTCTTAACTGTGAATGGTTTTCATTTATTTAACATTAGAAATGTATTAGTCTGGCCAATCCAAGACTTCAATGCTGAAGGGCCAATGGATCTGTGGTGGGGATCAGCACAAAGGTCAAGAAAACCCAAATTTGAAAGGAAAACAACGGATGACCAAGAAACTAGTGACTTGCTCAATTCATTTGTGGATCTGTGAAGAACAACCGCACTACTGGTATTTACAGTACTATACCAGCAATTGAGGGTGGACAAGTTTACTACCACTTAAGTTTCAAATAATTGTGTTAATTACTTATTGTAAAGCATTTGAACATTCTTTTGTGTCACATGTTCATTATTAAGTTGATGTATACCTGTATAGTATCTTAATTATTTAACATATAAGGTGACTAAAAATGGCAACCGTATTTTCAGTTGTGACAACCAAAAGCTGATGCCTGGTTGCCAGCCTGGCAACCACTTTTAAAAGTTAGCGTTGAGCCCTGCAAACATAGCAGTACAAATACATAAAATGCAAGAAAGGTGTAAGAGTAAGAGTAGAATACCCAAGTATTTAGGACATGGTAATACAAAATAGCAGCATCGATACATAAAGTGCAAGAGGAGATACCCCTGTATTAAAGTGTATTTAGCGGTGATCGCACGTCTGTTTGTTTCTCAACCATTGTTTGAGTTGACCTTTAAAACTATTGAGAGTGGGACAACCCCGTATCTCAGTTGGGAGGCTATTCCAGAATGAGCTGCCTTTTATGGAAAGAACATTTTGTCCAAAAGTGGTTCGTCAGCAGTGGACTTCACAGTCTCCTCTGGTTTCTGACCTAGTGCAACGTCCAGTGGTTTTTTGTGTGTGGATGAATTCCCCTAAGGGAGGGGGGGGCCAGTCCATGTAAACATTTGGTAAATCAGACGTACATAGCGATACTGATAATGGATAAACAAAACAAAATGCATTCATAATCCTTTCATTGCAAGACCATTTCAGTAAAGTGAGCGTTAAAGTAATTGTATCTTAATCCATCCAACATTTTTTATAAAGATTATTCAAAGGTTGCAGCAATAGTAGCGAAATGCGATGGGGGGCAGAATTGTGGGCCATCTGATACACTTTTGTCGAAATTAAGCTTGCACCATGCTGAAACAGCTACTTCTTACTGCAGAAGTATGGCAACTACTGGGCTATAGAAGAGATACCCGCCTGACTATCTCTTTACTCATTCATGGTTTCTATCACATGAGACAAATCCCTTCCTATCCTTCACAGTGGCAACTCTTGGTCAGCGCAGACAGTGAAGTCTTGTCTGAAAACACACACACATACACACACACACACACACACACACACACACACACACACACACACACACACACACACACACACACACACAGAGGCCGACTCTGTTTCTTCTGACAGTTTCTCATACAGAGGGAGAATCTCATAAAGAGAGGCACCGGGTTCTATTTAGGAAAGATGCTCTGTAATTATACAGTATAACGTCTTTCTGTAGCCACCCCGCCCTGCCTCTGTAAGCCTACGACTCCTCATCCTGCAGAACACACACTGCTGTGGTGAGAGGTGAACTTCTGTTGTGGTTCTGCTATCGAGGTGTGGTACACTGTAAAAAATGCTACGTTGGTGCTTCTCTGCTTTCCTTTGTATGTTCTCCCTTATGGGATAAAACACATACTTTTCTACTCAAAAGGTTACGTACATGCCAAGGTTGACCATGATAAGTGTTTTTAGCTACAGGGAAAATTAGTCTCTAGATACAGTCATGATAGCATTAGGTTAGAGAGGTTGTAGAAGTAATATATATAGTTGTTATTCGTTTATAACAGACAAAATCAACATCTCTGTGACGCAATGTGTATGCAAAAGAGAATCATTTTTTACACCTAGATCGGCAACATCTGATTTGTTCTGTCTTTCAGTAATTCTCTTGCTTTTTATAATGACTGAAAACATCTCTACCACCAGCTTGACCTTCACTTTATTATCACCCTGAATAACTGATTCTAACTGGTTGCTGCCTTCACACAAAGGCTTTTCCATCAATCCAGCTGGAGGTGACATGATTTAATCCCATCCCTCAGTCATAACAGTATCTTATCTTCTGTGAGTGTGTGTCCTAAGCCCGGGTCTGTACTGCGGCCAGGGTGTATTGCTGTAGTAAAGCCAGTGTGCAACATTGTCTGATGCGTTGTGTTACGCTCCAGATGCCAGTAATGTGGGGTATGCTGCAGGCTCGTGGATCCACACAGCCACATAGTCAGGATCAGGCTACTTCTCTGGCCACATGCCTTCCCATTCCCATTGTCCTGAGGTTTCCCTGCTAGTCTTTTATCCAGAGAGATTTAACTGTTTTGTTGCCGAGAGATGAAGAGTGGTAACCGATACCCTTGCCTTTTGTATACAAGCTCTGTGGTGTCTGGTGTCAGTTTGCTGGTTCACTAAACCGATTCCCATGTGAAACAAAACTCATTTAAAACTCCACCGAGTTCCCCTCTAAGAGCTGAGGAAGCATTGATGCCTGTTGAGGAAGCATTGATGCCTGTTACTTAACTGCACCTTTCGGATAAAACAAAAGTATGAGGCTTCAGGGTAGCAAGAATTCACTGGATTATTCAAGCGTGAGTACATAGGTCAACATACAATGAGTGGTTCATGTGTAATTCCTTCACCAATATTGTAATGCAGAAGTAGAAACGCAGATACAACATTTGAACCCCTCGTGCTAACCGGCTAAGGGTTATGGGTGAAAGAAGTTTTATACATGTGGCCCCTGGCCCTTATTAGACTGCACACAGCTTAACAGGATAAGCCTTTTTCTTTGTCTCCGCTGCACCCACGTCTTCATCAATGGGCAATTAATTAACCACAACCGACAGAGTAAGCAGGAAGAAAACAGGATGATTCAAGTCGTGAGGGTGTTTAGATTTCATTAGTTAGGGGGTGTTTCACCAGCGGATTGCACACAGCGAGGGGCCAACAGCAAACTGCACTGATGGAGGGGGGGGGAGACGACGAACAGGAATTCCAGCATACACACAGATTTAAAAGAGTATCCATGGTAACCAACGCTGACCCTCTTAATGACACTCAATCCCTCCTCCACGGCCCGCCTGCCCCCCCCAGCATGTCGACAGGTGGTCAGCCGGTCTGCAGAGCACACCCCTACTTCAATATCAACAGCAACCCCCCACTGGCTTCACACTCTAGCCAAATGTCCCAAAGAGAATCACAACATTCAACAGGAACATGGCATTTTAGCCATTTGCTCTATCTTTACCATACTTACAAACAGGGTCGGGAGGGTTACTTTGAAAATGTAATCCGTTACATTTACTAGTTACCTGTAAAGAAATGTAATCAGTGACCTCATTTGAGTATCACAATATAAAAGTAATGTTATCTGATTAGTTTTGGATTCCTCAATATCAAATGCAAGGTAAATAAGTACAAGAGGAAATAAATATAAATAAGATGTTTTTACTTAAGTGTATTATGTAAGAGAACAGAGCAATGTGACCTTAGAAAAGAAGAAACCAAGATATAATCGGTATATGTGTTAGGAAAAATATCACTCGACACCGGCTTGAGAATCAATGATCAGGTCCCAATTTATTATTGAAGGAGCAGAGTTGAATTACATACAGAACTAGAGAATGCAATTCCTGAAGAAATTGCTAGTGGGAATGCTTTATACTGAAAAGCTGACGCTGAATTGCTATGCTGAAATGTAATGTGTAAGAAGAAAGTGAAGAATTTAGATTGAAGTGATATATGAACACAGGGGGCTTGAATGTGTGATGAGAGAAGAAAAGAAAGTAAAAAAAGGCTTGGAAAAGCAGCAGAATATTTGAACTGCAAACTATTGAACTAACTTGATGGTGAATGATCTGTCGCCATGGAAACAACATTTGATGACATCCCATAATACGCTTAGATGCGTTGATGGTTGCATCGTTACCAAACCTGTGAAGTTTTGGGCCATTTGGAGCATTTTCACTGAAGTTATGAGAAAACCGTGTTTCATGGCGAGCATTGTGTTGCCATGGCAACGGCATTTGAAGAAATCTCAAAACTGTCCCGTAGATGTCTTCACGGCTGGACTGTTAGCACACGTGAAGTTTGAGCACTTTTTGAACATTTTCATAGGAGTTAATGTAAAGCGGCATCGTCTTTTATGGCGAGGAAACGGCATATGATGACACCCCATAACGGCATATGATGACACCCCATAACGGCATATGATGACACCCCATAATTGACGTAGAGCTGTTAAGGGCAGGACCATTAACCTTTATCTGAAGTCTGCTGCTCTGAGCATGTCAGTTGGAGTTATGACATCATCCTGTTCCATGACACAGGTGTTTATATTTGAGCTAACGACATATTCAGTTAGAGGAGAGCATTTTCATTGTTCTGAATGAGAGATAAACCTGTTACATGTGAACGTTTTGTTGAAGAACCGTAACAGATATCGGTGAAATTTCAAAGCGTGAAGCATCTCAAGGACCTTGAGTATCTGAAGTGTGCTTTTTGTGTACTTTCGGGTCAATAATGTGGCCTTTTTGGCAGATTAACTAAAGGTGTGCGGCTGCTGCTGTGCGGAAATATCAGCCTGAAATTACAATGGGCTTTAATGGAGACATGTTGAAAGTTGTTGTCACTTCATGCCCTCAAGAGGCATTTTGTTTAATTATTTTTTGCCTAATTATTTGTCATTTTTCAAGCTACGAGATGTTTTCCTACGTTTGTCATGAAAAATTATGTCTCAGGAATGTAGGGTTTGGGAATTATGGCAGGTTTAAAAAAAAATATGAAGGCACATTTCAAGCTGTCCTACACTCTAGCTGTGACATCACACACTCTAGTTATGTTAAAATCTGACGAAGGCCTCTTTACCAAGGTCTGAACAATGTTTAATATTTCTAAAAGTATGAATGTGATTTAAAAGTTGTTTAATATGAATAATGTCAGAAAGATGTGTAACATTGTAAAGTTGGAATGAGGTTTCTGAGTGAAAGTATGATGGAACAGTTAGCAGTTGAAGTCGCATGAAGATTAGTTGAAGTCTGAAGAATTTCTCCATTGACTTCCATGTTAAAAATGTGATGAATTATGGGATATATCTCGGGAATTATGAAAGTTATGAATGAAAAAAGTAATAGCCATTGATTCCCGACCGAGCTGAACGTTTCGATGTTTGAACAGAGTTTCTGCGATGTGGAATGTGGGAGCAGAAGAGGTGCAAAATCCCGGCGGAATAATAATAAAGAATTCGAAGAACAGATAGTTGGAATGCTGTATCAGCATTCCAACTAAAATATGGTTCAACTCACATGAGGAGCCGAAAGTCACGTTACACTTTTATAGTCTTCACAGCATTCAGTATCATAGTCCTGAATCAGGTTGGCAACAGATGGGAAAAGACTGTAGTCTGACTCTAGGTTCTCTTTACGATAGTCAAATGTTGCTCTTTGCCCTCAGAGACAACTCTAAAGGAATGCAGGAGAAAACCGTCTTTTTTTGTCTTACAGGAGGCAGCTGCAAGATCCTGCACAACAGTATAAGATAACTGTATCTTTCCCCAACAATATACATCTTGATAACGTAATCTCATTACATCTAATCTGTTACTCTTCAGGCCTGTTTACAACCCTATTAAAAGGCACCAGGCTGCACTACATTGAGATTCTGTCTGAGAGACCACAACAATCTCACTCACGTCTGAAACTGTCTCGCTTTCTTCACGTCATTTCCTCCATCCTCCCCCACCCTGTTATGTAGAGTGTTATTGTTGTCATCTCTTGTCTTCTTTTCCTCTCATCTTCCCCTCGTTGCCCTTTCTTTGTTATCTTCAGCTGCCCTTTACCCTAAATCACTCACTCCGGTTACTCTCCAGCTGTTCTAGGGGACAGGGGGAGGACGATATAGCTCAAACACCCACAGGAATCTGCTTTAAGTAGAGAGGATGGACAGGACACAGCAGGGAGAATCCCCTCAGGAAAGGAACCCAAAAGCCATTGACATTAAGCAAATGGTTGCAAAGACAGAATTAGTCTGTCTCACCTTTAATTGTTTAACGAGGACCCTGAGTTGCAGCTGGATGCTTAATCAACAATATTTAAGCAACATCTGTGAGTCGTAACAGAGCCTTGAAGATAATTACAATGTTTCTTTCCTTCCTCCATTCTCTACGCCCCCAGACCCAGCAGTGATGAGTGTTGCAGTATTTAACAAACAGGAAAAAACAAGTCTAGCCAAAATCATACACACAGGGGTAAACTGGAGAGCAGAGCCACGCAGACACACCTGCTCCAAAACAAACAGTCCAATCTCAAAAATAGGTCACTCACTTTATCATGGTAGACACAGCAAAGGGTTGGATAGAAAGATTTCTCCTACTGTAAATTCACTAGCCAAGCAGTTGAATTAAATATGCTTCTATGGGTCAGTAACTGAAGACATTTGACCAAATCTGGATGGAATATTTGGCACCAGACTACAGAAAACATCTGCTTCTTCCAAGATTTGAACAGAGGGAAAAACGTGTATCAGTTGATTTGAGATGTTGACTCTGGGTCAGGGTGGGGTAACAGTTTTCCGTGGGGAAATATAGCAGCACATGCAGACAGACATGACTCACAACCAAGATGAACACTGTCAAAACAAACTCGACTGGAAGATTGTGGCAAAACAATTTCAAACAATTGGTTTGGCTGTTCATTCATTCATCTAATCTAATACATTCATTTGTTCTCTTCTTTTATTCTGCCTTATATTTGTAGATTAAGCTGTAACTGGCCGCTGTAAAACTGAGGGAACTCCGCGTTAGTGGCCAGGGGATAAGGAATCATGATGACAAACCAAAATGTCAGTCGAAACTGTAGGCACACCCTCTTATCTCATCTTACTACAATGCCTATAGGCTCCAATAGAGCTGGGAGAAAAAATGAAAAACTTCACAACAGACACAAGGCAGAATCTTTTACATCAAAGTGAGGTTGGCACAAGCCCATGACCAAAACCTACTCCGTTTCTCTTACTTTGTGACTGACAGCTTCACTATTGTTGATATAGCTAGGCAGCTGTATACACACAGCAAAAATGTATCACTGCTCTGTTTCCTATACACAAAGGAAGGGCTTTGCTTCTCTCTTGGCAAATACAGCCCCTAGCTACAACCAACAGAGAGAAACTTAAGTCCAATGGACATAAAAGAAAATAAAGAAAAAGAAGAACTGAGGTACAGTGAAGAGCTGAAAAACAGAAATGAAACAATCCTGTGCAGACAAAGGAGTCCGTCACAAAAATAAACAAAGGAAATAACAAAAAAAGAACGGGAACACAGTGAGTCAAATGCTGTCCAAACTTTTTTCACTGAGGGCCACATACAGAAAAATATACGAAGGGCAGGGCCAATCACTAGAGGTGTATCGCCTCATAAGTTAAGTTGTGAATTAGCAAAATCAATCAAATGTGGGCTTGATACTTGAAAATGCTTTAAGAAAAAGAAAGCCTACATCTCATATCTCTATAGGGTTTCAGTTATTTTGTTAGCAGCTCATTCCTTAAAACAGAAGCCTCAGATTGCTTATAATAAGTGGAAATATGAAGGGTCTATTTCAAGCTTGATATGTAAATGAGTAATTGGGCTTTTTTCTTATCAATTTGTTAGAAAATGTTTTCAACTTTAAAAACTGTGCTTACTTACACATGAATACTACTGTGTTATTACACAGTAATTTATTTTTATTTAATTTATTTGAACGTATATATTTAAAAAGTACAATGTAAGACAAGCACAAGTTTAATTTGTGGGCCCATTTCACCATACTTTTTTAATTTGCTGAGGGCCGATTCAAAATGGCTCGCGGGCCCGCATTATGCCCCTGGGCCGTAGTTCGGACACCCCTGGGCTAAGGCTAACCCTATGCTGTGTTTACCCGAAGAGGAAAGGTGTTGTTTACTAGTGATGCTTAAGTTAGGCAGAGTTGTTAACAATATCATGTGCTTCAAAAAGCTACTGCCAAAACCTGCAAAACACTGATAAGTAACAGGCAAGACATGGGAAGATGTGAGGAGGAGGAGGTTCGTGTAGTACATTATCGCGCTGCTGTGTCTAGAGAGAGACAAAAGAGATGAAAGATTGCCAGTCCCAGCGGGAAAACAAACTCCTGCTGCTGCTGACCACAGCAAGATTCCTGAGGGGAAGCTGGAAATAGCAGACATGTCTCACATGGATACAGTTGGCCAGTAATTCTAATAGTATGACTGACGCAGAAATGTATGTTGGTGGGGACTGCTACAGATGTTTAGTGGTGGTATTCAGTTATAATTTTACAAGTTGAGTAAAATGTACAGTTCATCAACACCTGTTTTTCGAATGACCTGCCCCTCTGTGACATTGCAGTGATAGGCAATAAGCCATCTGTGACAGCTGTGTGTTATAGGTGAACAGATAGTGAAAGTTAAGGATTTCCCCATATTTAGTTTGAAAAGGAAATTCGCAGGAATAGAAACACAATGTTACACTTAACTGTGTCAGAAACCCCACAAACAAAAATAAAACTACCAAATAAATAAACACCAATACACGTCACACCAATCCCTTTTAACCAAATTAATCATTTGTCTTGCAATACCCTGATAGGCAAACATGTTTGGATAATAAAGCACGGTGTACTGGACAAAGTTGGCCAACATGAACACCCTGTTTTTTGGCCTGCACATTCAGAAAGGCCAGAGTGTACAGTAAGTTCTTGATGTGTTACTCAAGCATACTTTATCAAGAGGAATGGTTGCTTTACGCAGCCTCTAGTATCCTCCAGGTCTTCTTGATGCATGGACCCTGCCAAAGTTAACTGTGCCATAGCTGTGCTGCTTTAACACCCACATGGTTTTGGTCCTGTCCCACACTCACAGCCAAAGCTTGCAGGCCTTTGGACAAAACTCAACACTGAGCTAAAGCCGACCCCCTATCCCATCACAATATGGCATACATGCCTGATCCCACTGAGAATTTACGAGTGAGCTGCTCCCACACCATGCCTCCTTTCCTCGCCAAATCTAACCCAAACACCGCCCTCCCGCCCTCCCTCCCTTCATTTCCACCTCTGAGCCAGAGGAAATTAACAGACCACACATCAATTTAGCCTACTCTGAAACTCAAGAGGGGCACACATATGCAACTAAAAAAAAGCTAATTACAAGTATACACATACATAGAGATGGCGACAGAACTAAATGGAGTGTCTGTGACAGGGATTAGCACACCAGGACAGCAACACAAATCTGACGCATTGTTTGGCCTTCCTTTCCTCTTTATCTTCCTCTTCTATCTATCGTTTCATTCACCCTGTCTCTGAAAAGAACAGGAAATAGAAGGGAGCGCTACTTAGATGAGCGATGTGTTTGTGTAATTAAATTCCTGACCAGACCAGCTCAGCAGTGGAAACCCTGTGGTCAAATACAATCTGTTGGAGGAAAAATAAACTCAGTCCGGAAGAAAGTCTTCTCTAACTTTGCATATAAACGGCTAGCTAGACTTTTCATCATAGCAATTCTGCAACTGTATTAAAGGCTACTTACAGTATAATAACAAATGCAAAATTATATTCTTACTGCTGCAGCCTGTTATAGTCAGGTCTCCCTTTAAAAAGAGACAATGGAAAAAGAAGTGTGCCTTTTACAAAAAATTCTGCAACTTCATAACTGAAAAAAGAAGAAGAAATAAAGTAGGTTCAACCATATGATTTCTCAGGGGGACACACTTCTGTAACTTAAATACAGGGGTGGAATAAGTACTCAGATCGTGTACTTAATGACAATAAAGTTGCAGCTAGTTTTTATGACTTTGTATGCTGCATGGCTCTGTTGAATGTTACTCCAGGTATAACTAAAGTCTTATTCAACGTACATTACATAAATGTAGTGGAGTTAAAGTACACAATTCAACTCTGAATTGTAGTGGGGTAGAGGTAGCCTACAAGGTAGCAAAAATACTCAAGTAAAGTACCTCAAAATTGTACTTGAGTACAGTACGTACTTACGTAAATATATGTATTTACTTTACACCACTGGTTTAATATAACCTCACGTATTGTCCAAAACGAATTCCGAAATATAGGTAGGCCTAAATGAAACCAAAACATGCATTTAAGGGTGTTTATTACTGGAGTAAGAAGTAGGTTACAAGCTGTAAATCGGGTTGGCTAAAAAGGTTTGGGTTTGTTTTTTGTTGTGGTTGGAAAAGTGCAACTGCATTACTGAAAAGAAAACCACAATGAAGACACAAGACGCATGTCTCACCACAGCAGACACGATTGAGCAGTTCTCAGTTTCCACCATGGACTGAACACATCTGTACAGACATTCAGCGATGATAGCAGGTATACTGGCTGGTTTAGCTTAGCCTCATCTCTCTTTGTCTTCCAGCGGCTGTAACGTTACTACAGTGAAGTTATTCAATCATGTCGGTGATGGAAATAATAATAATAATAATAATAATAATAATAATAATGTTACAATGTTAATGAATTACGGTGGCTGACAGGGGTCACGGGAATCAACGCGACATTAAATAATCGGTGCCTCGCGCTAGCTGACGATGAGAGGCAGCATACATTCATACAAACAGTAAACAAGGCTGGAGCGATTCAATAACGTGTCATTGTGTGGGTTACAACAATAAAGCAGCAGTTATTCAGAGAAGTGCTCCTTACCTGCGATATGCAACACTGGGTACACATTTTGCTTGGAGACAATCAATAAAATCCGTTTTAAGAGTAGAAGACGAGCAGCTTGCTGCTTCCTCTCCACATGAAATCACCGCCACCAGCACACGGGAAACAACGCTCCTGTCCCCGCTGTCTCTCCTCCTCCTCCTCCCCCTCCCTAATGCTTCCTGTCTCTCCTCCCACTCCCATCACCAACAAAAAGCCGAACACAAAGCTGAAAGCCACAGAGGGCTTCAAGAAGTGGTTGTAAACAGGCCATGGAAAATCTAGGACACACTTTAAGCTATATGCTAACATTAGGAGGTCAAAGCCAGATGTCACACCAATTACTTGCATTAAAAACACTGCCGAGGACCCTACACATTACAAGACCATCATGGAGTATTAATGTATAGTTAGTAGAACAATTTTATAAGAGCTTTACACTATTATTAGGGCAGGGGTCATAGTTAAATATAATTAAAAACATACCGATGTCCTAAATCAGCCTACATATAAAGCTATCTGGATCTAATTATAATAATAATCCAATACATAGTAGGCCTACTACTTTCACTGTACAGTATTTTATTGTACATTCTGTTCTGTTTATCTTATTTTACTTACATGTATAGACTCATGCATGTACTTGTTCACTTACAACATTCTCTGCAACATTTAGCTTATTGCTGTTATAATTTTTTTGACATATAGTTTACTTCATCTGCATTACTTGCACATTGGTCTTCATGATAATGTTGCATTACTTTATTGTACTCTGTTTCTTCTTGCACTATTTATATATAGCCTACTTAAGATTTGCCTTGCCCTATCTACATTGTACCTACTGTACTGTGCATATGACAATAAAGCCTTTGGATCTTGAATCGTTTAATCCTTAATCCCCACGTAATGTTCATTACTTGACAACTACAGATAATGGATGGTTCTTTTCTAATAATCACCATAAGTCTTGCTATAATATGATGATAGTAGTTGCAAGAATTAAAGTAAAATAACTCCTAAAGCTGTAATAACCACCAGTATGAAAGATAATTTGCATTGTTACAACCTATATTATGTCATTCTGTCTCATTTGATCTATTTATCTATATCATGTTCCAATAACTTAAATATAGACTCTTATTGCACTATTTCACTCTTTCACTTTTTTAAACTATTTTTCTTTTTGTATTTACTGTTTACTTGCACTATATTTTTCTGTGTATCTGTTTTATTGTGTTGCACTGTTGGAGGAGCCTGTGACCTAAGATTTTCATCGTCATAACTACACTGTAGCTATGTTCGTATGACAAATAAAAACCTTGAACCCTCCCAAGCAGACAAGGTTTATGCAAAGGCTTTGGCTTAACGAGGAAAATGTAGTTATGTGTGTTTGGCAATTTGTTATGATATTGTGTCATGTTCATTCAAGTGCCCACATGGAAAACACCCACAAATACTGTTGTGAAAAAACATCTGTCAGACATAAACATAACTTCTCTCATGTGATTATAATTAAAGAACTTTGCCTACTGTCCTAGACTCTATGGATAAAATATATTGTTCAAGTTTTTACAATCTTTCAGAAAGGAAGAACAGTTGACTAAAGAGGTTGATGATCAATAATTCATGAAACGTCCATTTTTACCTCTACGCTAATCACAATAAGTCTTCAGGGGAGACGTGAAAGCCTGGCTGTTTCTAATGGAAACATTACATTACCCTAGAGTTTTGCCTTTTGGTTGAGTTTTACTTTACATAAGCCTCAAAACTGTATTATTAATTTCAAAGTCTTAATCATCCCACTGCGGTCCGTCCCACATGCTTATCTCGCGGATTCAGAGATATGTGTAAGAATTACTTTCTCCCACAATCCCTGTGTTCATGTTCAGTCCCAGCATGTGGGCGACAGTGTGAGTGTGTTGGTTCCAACAGAGGCTCTCCTGGCCAATGAATCGGCCTCGGCATGAGCTGATAAGGCTTTTACTGTTACTCTCTATGAATGTGCAGCTATCGGCCAAACCTGTCATCTGACCCAGTCAGCCAACACATACACACTCACACACACACACACACACACACACACACACCACACACACACACACACACACACACACACACACCACAGACACACACACACACTAAAGTAACGTGTTGTAGAGGGTTTGGTACAGCGTATTTCTGGTATATTCATTTTAATGTCAACTGATATATAGGATGTGTGTAGCTGAGTTGGGTCGCACAGTTGGAGAGACAATGGTCGTTCTGAATTATCAATAGATGTATTCATTTCAAGTGAGCTGACTTCGAGGTTGGAGGAAGTTCAGAGAAGGCCTTAGGGTATGGGAATAGTTGACCTTTGTTAGTTGGCTAATCCTAGGGATGTTATGGGACGAGGACGTTTGAACATGTGTGAGTGTGGCTTTCAGAGAGATGGACATGTGACATTTGTGTGGTGGGCTGCATAGGGAAGGTGTGTGTGTGTTCGTTGCAGTGGCTATATGTGCTGTATGATTGCTGCTCAACTGTACCTGTGTTTGTGTTTTGTTGGTTCCTCTCTGTTTTATTCTTTCATGTTGTGAGTGCTAAATTGCCACAACATTTTGGAGTAGTTGGCTTAAACATATGTGTGTGCTTAATTACTCTGTATGAAGTAGGAGCAGTTTGCATGGCAGGAGACTAGAGATGTGGGAGATGAAACATCCTTATTTGGACACAGCATGTCAAGCATCTGGAAGGCTACATGTCTAAGATGTGTGTGCATTGAAGATTTTTAAGGGGAATGTGTGTGCGTTAAAGGGGAATGTGTGTGCGTTCTGTCAAAGAGTCCTATGTATGTACAATTATACTACTCCAAAGCATTGCTGTAGGACTGCTTGAGGGCAGAGGTAATGTTTTCCTCGTTACTATTGATTGTTGTACAACGAAATAATCATTGATCAACTATACCTGTTATGTGCAACATATAGTGAAACATCCCTATAAAGACATTGGTTCTTCTTAACACTCAGGGACATAGACACACACACACACACACACACACACACACACACACACACACACACACACACACACACACGCACGCACGCACGCACGCACGCACGCACACACACACACACACACACACACACACACACACACACACACACACACACACACACACACACACACACACACACACACACACACACACACACACACACACACACACACACACACACACACACACACACAGTAAGGAGATGGCGCGAACCAGACGGAGTCAACGACTGCTGATTCATTGCCTAGGGTCCCGACCAGGAGTGAACAACCAATTAGAAGATATGAAGCAACCGACACAACCCGGTCCTCCGGTAGTGACCATGATAGTCATGTAGATGCTTCTTATGAGACTTGTGTTTTGTTTTGGTAAAAATGGTTTGTATCGTCAGTTAGCTGAGATTATTCCCGTTAATCTGGTATAACACATTAATAGGTTCTTAAATATTAAGATCCCCTGAGACTGAGACACAGTGTCGTGAAAATAAAACCAAAGTACCCGCCGGCGGGGACCTTCAGGCTTAACAGGTTGTCACAGACACATGTGTGCATTCTTTATAAATGCAAACCGAGTCAAGCCGACTCCGGAGGTGGTGGTATGCACCTTAAAGTTGTTTGCAATCCGCCAAAAACCCGAGAGAAGAAGAAGAAGACTCCGAGCTGTCCGACTTCAGGCGAGCTTTTTGAGACCTCCCCCGGCTGCGATCGGCTATTCTCGTCTACTTTCGAGGCGAGCCGCAGCTCGTCTCAAGCCTAGCAACTGCTTGAATCGCGACGCGATGTTTACAGGGAGAAAAGCTGTGAGGTCCGTGCAGAAAACAGAGCAGTGTGTATAATATATATCACTCAGTATAACAGGCCTACATCACTCTCTTTATTTGTATGCTTTAGTTTAGTAGATATCTACAAAGAGTCGATATTTTTCTAAAACCATTAGTGCTTCACATAATAAAATACACAACGGCTGTATCCTGATTATATGCTTTAGGAGCTGTAGGTGTAGATCAGTGTTTCTCAAACTTTTTCATACCAAGGACCACTTAACCAATAAAAAAACACTCGTGGACCACCTAACTCCACAAATATCCAAAAACACATCGTTTTTTACAAATCGCCTGAAAATGGTACAAACAAGTGGCCACATGTGTGATGAAGGTATTTATCTGGGCTATATCATGCAATCGAAAGTGAAAGCTCGCTCCATTGCGGAGATATTACCGCGAGAGTGCGGAAAACTTTAATTAATTAATTTCAAATGTGAAATTTTACCAATATACTCACGGACCGCTAGGGGGCGCTCACGGACCACCAGTGGTCCGCGGACCACACTTTGAGAAGCACTGGGATTGATAGCTCATAAATGAGATTTCAAAGGTCTTATTTTGAAACTTTACATCAGATTGTCCTAATCTTTTCTGAGTGACTAGATGGGGTGTCCTGCTATCACCCTGGAGCAGTGCTTCTCAAAGTGTGGTCCGCGGACCACTGGTGGTCAGTGAGCGCCCCCTAGTGGTCCGTCAGTATATTGGTAAAATGTCACATTTGAAATAAATAAATACATTTAAGTTGTCTGCACTCCCGCGGGAATATCTCCGCAATAGAGCGAGCTTAAGTTTCACTTTCGATTGCATGACCTAACCCTAACCCTGTGTTCGTCGTCCATAACATACGCCTGCCCATACCATAACCCCACCACCATGGGCCACTCGATTCACAACATTACCCTAACCCTCACACCAGATACTGACTGGTTTTCGGACCCCCACCAATAAAGCAAAAATGCACGTTTCAGAGTGGCCTTTTATTGTGGCCATTGTAAGGCACACCTGTGCAATAATCATGCTGTCTAATCAGCATCTTGATATGCCACACCTGTGAGGTGGGATGGATTATCTCGGCAAAGGAGAAGTGCTCACTATCACAGATTTTTTCAGATTTGTGAACAATATTTGAGAGAAATGGTTATTTTGTGTATATAGAAAATGTTTTAGATCTTTGAGTTCATCTCATGAAAAATGGGAGCAAAAACAAAAGTGTTGCGTTTATATTTTTGTTCAGTGTAGCAATGTCTTTCTAAATTTAGGGCACCATGAGCTTTGATTACTCTCTCGGCTCGGATCCGAACAATGCTCATACTCAATAAGGTGTTAAAATGTATGAATTATGTTTATATATATATAAAAATCTTTTAGCTTATAGAGAATTTAAACATGATCTCATTGTGAAGACTAGAGCAGCATACAGAAAATATACATCTTTTGATAAGGAATTTGAATTGTTCTTGTGAAATACTCTCATGTCTTTCACTGTCTTATTTTCTGATATGATCCTGTTTGACAGAAAACCAAAAGGCCATCAGGCCTCGCTGACATGTCAGGCCGCGTTGGATCACAGTAATGTTGAAGAGAAGGGACAGAGGGAACGAGTGGCACATTGTTGCAGGACACGGCCAGCCCAGCGTCACTCTGTCTGCCCGGAAGACATGGCTTATGACACACATAGTTGTGCCAAAATACAACCCTCTTTACCTTTTACTCTGCCAACAGGCTGCATAAATAAATTACAGGTATAATTCTGTCCACACATGTTCAATAGGTGACAGGTGGACTGTTAACACCTCTAACATTATTCTAGTGTTGTATTAATATGTAAGTAGCAGTGAGATTGTCACAATAATGTCTTACTACCATAGTAGAAAAACCTTTCTTAATAAATCATATAAAACCATGTAGGGTCAGATTGATTTAAGGTAGTCACATCCCTCACATGTATTTGCACAATTTAAATACATATAAATGAAATAAACCAGGCCTTCTTGTTTGGTTGTTCTTATTTTCAGTCACATAAATATACATATTACAACAGGCTCCCAGAGCTTAGCCATCATTGTGGCAATGAAAAAAGTCCACCAGAGTTGAGGCTATTGACCTCTGTAGTACATCAGTCGATGGGATGGCTCACACAGCAGCCCCTCGGATACGGAGAGGTAATCTTAGGCACAAGTCTTGACTGATTCAACAGCTACATCCTCTAACATTTCCTAAAAACATCTGAGCCTTTTTCCCTCCGCTGGTTTTGGAGTTCCTTTTTTTTCCTCCATTCCAGTGGATAATCCTGAGCAATGCGGGAAGGCTGAGCCGCGCAAGTGTGTGAAGAAGGGGATCCTCTGATGAACCAGGTTCCATTGGTCAGAAAATGAGCTTCTTCTTCATCACAGCTGAAAAGAAATAGAAAGAATGTTGTTACAAAAACATGAAAAAGCACTTCACTTTTTCCCGAAATTCACTTTAGGTAATCCGGGCTAGTTGAGAGTCCACTAACAGCAAATATGACCAATATGTTTCGGTTGGGTTCTGCTTTAGAAACATTATTTTTCTTCTGTTAAGTATTCTCATCCTTGATACTAAACAAAATGATGTATTTTGTTCACAACTCTTGAAGCTTTTGCAAAGATGTCCATTACATTCTGGTTGGCTTAAACAATTGTCATATTTAATTTAAACTACAGGATCAAAACTAAACTAAATGTTTACCCAAAATGGCAGACTTTTCATTTTAGCAAACTATTCTGTATTACTGTCATAGTAGAGACCATAAGCTGAAAAGTGTCCTATTTTTACCTAAACTAAGCAGATTTGGTATTACCATGCGGTTCAAGCTGGTTAGCTACATTTTCAATTTCCTGTCTAATGTCCTTGCAACTGAGACCATCATCTTAATCCGTAAACCTACTATGGACAGATAAGACCGAGACATAGGTATCTCTGGTGCTCCTAAACTGGATAGGATATTGTGTTTATATCTAAATCTCAAGTAAGAAAGATACTTTAACAATACACATAATGTATCTACACTACATGTGCAACTTTAAAAAAAAGTCTATAAAGAGCAATCTGCTACCCACTAAAGCTTCCATATGGTGTAGGTATTTGGAAATTCGCTCTATAATATACTGTAGCATAGAGCAGAGCGTACAGTCAACCCAGAACATTTAGAAACCACAGGAGGAGCTGGAAAAGCTTTGAACCTCCCAGTAACATCAAGGTCCTCCTTCAGTAAAACATACCCTACCACGATTCACTAATCTGTGTGTGTGTGTGTGTGTGTGTGTGTGTGTATGCGTGTTCTATTTTGCTATACTCTGAATTTCTAACTACAGTTTAATGTGCAGCCAACACCCTTTGAATTGCTAGGTTCAAACAAGTGGTATTCTAGATTTATGACTAGTGAGAAAACGAGTGGTTCCCTCGGCTAAAATTAACAACATGTTATATGTAAGATTGGCTGGTAAGGGTTAGAGTGGGATGCTTTAAATATGTCCAACTCCTTTTAAACATCAGCCTCGACATTGTTGCAGACACTGTTTAAAACCAAAACTTTATGGCACTCATTTATTCATAGTATTTCAAAATGACAATAACGGTCTAGAATATATTCCCATTTATTCTGTATTATATTGTTGGAAAAATGGGCTTAATACTGTGTGCCACTGTTATCTTATACTGTTGGAACTGTGCATGACCTTGCAGCTGCGCCCTGTCGAGACTGGAGGAGCCAAGACTTGATTCATTTGTTTACCCACAGAAAAGAAGACATTCACACTTATTTTTTCACTCGCTGGAGGGCAAAGAGTAACATCCGACTATCGTAAAAAGAAAACTTGCATGTGCCGATCTGCCGCTAAACCGATTTACGACTATGTTATTGGATGCTGTGAAGACTATATAAGCATGATGTGATTGTTTTCTTATCCTTTCAGCAGCATACCTCGTGTGTGTGAGTTGAACCATATTTCTGTATGTGATTTAACTCCTTCTTGCAAGAATAAATTGGGACCTGATTATTGACCCTCAAACCTTCAGACTATCGCTCCTGATATTCTACCGTTTCTCACCCATCTCGTCAATACTTCTCTAACTTCTGGTCATTAAACCCTCTCCTAAAGAAACCCACTCTCAACCCATCCAATGTTATAAACTACAGGCCTGTCTCTCTCCTTCCATTCCTGTCTAAAACACTTGAATGTGCTGTCTTTAAACAACTCTCCTGTTATCTCCATCAGAACAACCTTCTGGATCCGCACCAGTCTGGTTTCAAGGCAGGTCACTCCACAGAAACTGCTCTCCTTGATGTCTCTGAGGAACTGCACACTGCCAAAACTGCATCCCTCTCCTCTGTCATCATCCTGTTGGACCGGTCTGCTGCATTCGACACGGTGAATCATCAGATCCTCCTTCGCACTCTCCAAGAACTTGGAGTTTCAGGCTCTGCACTTTCCCTCCTCACCTCCTACCTCAAAGACCGCACCTACAGGGTAACTTGGAGAGGGTCCGAGTCCGACCCTTGTTAATTATCTACAGGGGTCCCTCAGGGCTCTGTCCTTGGTCCCCTCCTCTTCTCTCTGTACACAAACTCGCTCAAATCTGTCATTAGCCCGCATGGTTTTTCATACCACTGCTACGCTGACGACACCCAATTAATTCTGTCCTTTCCCCGCTCAGAGACCCAGGTCGTCGCACACATCTCTGCTTGTCTAGCGAACATCTCTCAGTGGATGTCTGCTCACCACCTCAAGCTCAACCTTGACAAGACTGAACTGCTTTTTATTCCGGGAAAAGATTGTCCCACTCTTGACCTAACAATCAACATCGGCCCCTCTGTTGTTTCCCCGACTCAGACTGCAAGGAATCTGGGTGTGACCCTAGATAACAAACTGTCCTTCACTGCAAACATCGTTGCTACAACCCGCTGCTGCAGATACACACTTTACAACATCAGTAGGATACTTCCCTTCCTGACCCAGAAAGTGACGCAGGTTCTAGTCCAGGCTCTCGTCATCTCACGCCTAGACTACTGCAACTCCCTCCTGGCTGGTCTACCTGCATGTGCCATCCGACCTCTGCAGCTCATCCAGAATGCAGCGGCTCGTCTGGTCTTCAACCTTCCTATATTTTCCCACACCACGCCGCTCCTCCGCTCCCTTCACTGGCTTCCAGTAACTGCTAGAATCCACTTCAAGACACTGGTACTTGCGTACCATGCAGTGAATGGTTCTGGCCCTTCCTATATCCAGGACATGGTTAAACCGTACACCCCAGCACGTGCACTCTGCTCTGCATCAGCCAAACGGCTCACTGCGAGGGGGGCCCAAGTTCCCATCAGCAAAAACACGTGGGTTTGCTATCCTGGCTCCAAAATGGTGGAATGAGCTCCCCATTGACATCAGGACAGCTGAAAGCTTACACATCTTCCAGCGCAGACTAAAAACGTATCTCTTTCGACTCCACTTTGAGCAATAAAACAAAAAACAAAACAAAATAAAAAGCACTTATATACTAACAAAGCACTTATATACTAACAAAGCACTTATATACTAACAAAGGACTGGCTTACCTAAAGCCAGTTGAGTAGCACTTGAAATGTTTTGGCTCTATGAAGCCTGATGTACTTATATGATTCTGTTTTCTTCAAGTTTGTATCTTCTTGGTCGAATGCACTTATTGTAAGTCGCTTTGGATAAAAGCGTCAGCTAAATGAAATGTAATGTAATGTAATAACAAAAAAAAAGATATATTAATATTAGGGCCGGGACTTTAACGCGTTAATTAAGATTAATTAATTACACAAAAATTAACGCGTTAAAAAAATTAACGCATTTTAATCGCACTTATTTTTGCACCGCGGAACGTTTCTCACTGGATGAGTTTCAGGCGTACCGATTATACTGGAGCACCAACTAACGTTCATGACTTCAGACAACAACAAACCACAGTGAACAACAGTGGGAAATGTTGTTTTAAAAAACGGACGGATGGAAGCGTCGATAAGAGCACGGTTGTGTGCAAATTATGCAAAAAGGAATTCGCATATCACCGCAGCACATCAAGCCTCAAGTATCACCTCAATGCAAAACATATAGCAGCTAGCGTGGACGTTAGCCTCTTTTATCGCGTTCACACCAAAAAGAGCCGGTACTAAAATTAGTTCATGAGAACCTTTTTACCCCCCACGAAAGTCCCTGCTAGAGAGCAGAGAGCTGCTAGAGAGCAGGGACTTTCGTACGGCTCTCTTGTGAGAAAAGAGCTATATTTCTGATTGGCTGGGCGGATTGCAAACCACGCCCCGTAAAACTCCCAAAAAGTTTTGTGAAGCCGCCATTTTATTATCCTCGCATTAGCATTATTAGCATTAGCCCAGCGCAGAAACGCAGAGAGACTAACTTATGGCAACACAAAATAAAACATGGGAGCGGTGGAGATGAGGAGGTGTCGGCGTTCTGGCGATTTACTCGGAAGGCTGCTGGGACTCCCAGCAGCTTCTACTGAAGCCAGTCCCCAACTCCGGGGACTTCCGGCCGGGGACTTTGGGCGGCAGTATACGCCGTGAAGTGGTTTGCGGCCTGCCAGTAAACCCAAAGCAGAAGAAGAAGAAGTGACGTCAGCGGCTTCATTTGCCTAATCCACCCCCAGGTTCAAAGAGTTCTCATGAACTAAATTCTCATGAACCTTTGTGGGAAAAGTACTGCGGTGTGAATGCGCCTAATGGTATACTAAAATCCATGTGAAAAAAAATTGCTTCTCACTGTTCTTAGGTCAAATATGTATATGCGATTAAAAATGCGATTAATTTCGATTAATTAATTACAAAGCCTCTAATTAATTAGATTAATTTTTTTAATCGAGTCCCGGCCCTAATATATATTATTGTTTTATGTTTTGGTTCTGACATGTTCACAAAAAAAGTTCACAGTTTTACCATGATAATATTGACTGGCTTCATTTGACATTAGAGTATGTCGAGGTCAAGGTGGCATTTCATGGGTATATAAAAAGCAACTATGTATTAATTACTTGTCTCCACGCCCTCGATTTTCCTCTTGAGCCCGACTATCTCCTTCTCCCTCAGAGCCTCAGCTGAGCCGTTGGGTCGGGGGAGCAGGGGTCCAGGAGTGGGTGCAGGTCGATTATTGAAGTACATCGTCTTCAGAGCCTGGACAGAAACAGACAACAGTATGAACACATCATCACATCATAGGAACTCATTACTTTGGCTGCAATGTCTACAATTGTTCCTAATTAAGCTTGTTTGTATGACGATATTTTTTTCTCAATTAATCATTTGGGCTTTAAAATGTCCAAATACCATCTACAAATGTATGTCTTTAAACGTTTTGACTTGACACTCCAACACCCAAAGGTATTAAAGGTGGGGTAGGTAATTTTGGAGAAACCAGCTCGAGAGCGCTAGAATTTGAAAATACACAGCCGGAAAAAAAATCTGCCACTTCCTTACAGAGCCCCTCCTCCAACACACACGAACGCGCCCATGACCAATGAGGGCACGAGATAAGTTTGTGCACAGATGGAAGGCTGACAGGCAGGTAGGCCATCCAGTTATTTTAGCCGGGCCGGCTAAAATGATTGGTCGTGCTTTTTACAGTACTACTTCCACAGATGGCATTTTTTTATGGATTTTTTGTCAAAGCACTTAAGATATTCATTGCTATCGGGATGTTAAGACCATCCATGGAATATAACAAAACGTGTATCTCGAGCCGGTTTCTCAAACTTACCTACCCCACCTTTAAGTTGAATATGATGTAAAACAAAGAGCAGAAAACCTACATATTTGAAAGGCTGACAACATTTTTGCCATTTTTGCATAGGAAAAGGATTTTAGCCATTCATTGATTATCAAAATACTTAATGACGATTTTATTTTTTAACACTCAAATAAAGACTTAAAATGAGCATCATGAATATATAGGCTAAGATTTTTTATTTGTGTTCACAATTGACCAGTTAACCCCTTACTCCAAAGATGTGGAAGTGAGAATACTGTCTCTGCTCTGCTTTGTTTACCTGTGTAGCTGTGGTCCTCGTGGCGGGGTTAAAGGTGAACAAGCCCTGAAGCAGCTCTAGTAAGTCATCTCCAGCTGCACTGAATATATGTTCCAGAGGTGTGCCAGGAAATATTTTGAAGGACACATAGTCTGGTAGACTAGTCACGCCCTGAGGACATAAATTACAAAGAAATTACACAAGGATTCACATGCAACTATAATAACACATCCATCACTGGCAAAAACAGATACTAACAGGCCACGACTCTTCTGTAGCCGTGCCAAGAGCCTCAAAGATCTTAGTCAGCTGGTCGAGATCTGAGTCTCCAGCTAGGAACGGTATCTACAGCAAAGGAGACACAAAGAGACCTTAGCGGGGATACAGAAATAACAGCAGGCTAATACCTGTATGAATATTTCTAAATGTGTGTTTTGTTTACCCGAAGGAGCAACTCTGCCAAGATGCATCCCACTGCCCACATGTCAACACCCACTCCGTACATCCTGGCACCAAACAGAAGCTCAGGGGCGCGGTACCACCTGGGAATAAGATCAACAAGTTACATTTTACAACTCTTAAAAACAGACATCCAATATGCTACTCTGCTAGTTAGAACAATATTCTGTCAATTCAAACACTTGGGAAACTTTGAGATAATTTAACAACGAGAAGAAGACAAGATTTCTGTATTTATTAGTATGTATTAGTAGGTTTGAGTATCTACTACTGACAGATATTTAACTCGATATAATCAAGCATATTTAATGTCTTAATGGATTTAGTTAAGCTACTGTGGGAGATTTCCAGTGGACACAAATACACAGGAGACTAGGCAAATAAATGTACGTTCTGTATTATTGAACAAAATTGGCAAAAAGCAGATACCTGGTGACGACTTGATGTGTGTAGACTCTGTTGGGGCTGCCAAACGCTTTGGCCAAACCAAAATCAGCCAACTTCAACACTCCGCTGCCATCTAGCAGCAGATTATTGGGCTTCAGATCCTGGACATACAAAGTAGCAGAATGTAAATGAATGTCTGTGTGTTTGCAAATATGTGTGTGTTTCCATACTAGTGCTCTTACCCTGTGTAAGACCCAATGGTGGTGCATATACTCTAATCCCTGCAGAGTCATGAGGATGTAGGCTTTGATGTTGGCAGGTGTCAACACTAGGCTGGTGTCTTTGATGATTACCTAAAAAACAAAAATGCTTATGAAAAGTCGGACATGTTATGACCAATAATCTTCATCCATTTCCATTACTTTCTGTATTTACATGTTTAAGCAGAGTATCGGAGCAAAAAAGACAACAAAATAACTGGCAGATATCACTGGACACAGCTGCATGAAAACTAAATAGCCCAATATAGATTCAACCCTTCATCCAGAATCCAAAAACACTAATTTGAGTATCCTGCGTCGTGATTTTATTGACAATTTAGTAGAAAAGGTATCATATCTGTATTTGAAAAGCCCTTACAGCCAAATCTAACCATTTGGTCTAAAAATAGTCCTTCAGCACAGATAATAAGATGAGCATCATATTTCACGTCCATGTCTGTCTGGAGCCACTAATGGCATCAATTCATTCTGAGGGCCAAGAGCCGAGTGTTATTGATTTTTTCTAAAGTGTATATATCTTGTTTTGCATCTTCCTATTAGAGCCTGATGGTTGGCGCCCATCTGGAGCCTCGTATGCTAAAACAAACCAGAGGAGGAAAATAAAAAAGCCTCGGTGACCGTGCAGAAGCACTTAATGGTTAGATGAGAGCACTTACACTGCCAAGTGTCGTCGTCATGCTTATATTTTCTGTGCTATTTTCTGACCTCACAACTCTTCACAATTTTTCATCCTTTCGCTTATTTTTGCACTCTTGACATTTCACAACGTGGAAGTTGTACATAGTACTGAACAAATGACTGACAGTTGCCACACACCATTAAAATATATTAGTGGGGAAGAGAAAACACTTTGCTTTAAATGCTCTCTCCCTGATCTCTAATAAATGGAAGGTAATAAAGAATGAAATGTCAATCATGTGGTGGCCCACTAATGAAATGCAACACAATGTTCTTTTTACAACCATGAAAGAGAGATGTAAATTCCCATACAGTACATAGAACAAGAATAATATACTTCTTCACAATATGATTTAATAAAAAATAAAATGCTGATTTCACTTAATTGCATCATTTTGCAAGGTGTTATTAAGATGTATTAAATAATAGGCAGTTAGAGTCAATAAGTTGCCATTATATTTCCTGCCAAAAGTTATTCAGTGAATTTAGTTAAGTTCAAGTTATTTATTATGACACATTCAGGAAACACAATTTACGATGATCAATACATTAAAAGTTTCAGTAAACAACTCAGAGCTGCAATGATCCACTGAGAAAAAAATAAACAACTATTTTGATAATCAATTGATTGTTTAAGTAATTTTTCATTAAAAACAAACTGGAGAAAATGCTGTTTCCAGTTTCTTAAATATGGATATTTTGATCTTTTCTCTTTCCGATAAACTATTAAGTTATCTTTGTGTTTTGACTGTCTGACAAAACAAGACATTTAAAGGGAAACTGAAAAACAAGGATTTACATTTCTTCACAATTTTTAAATATATTTGGACACTATTATAGTTACAGTGTAGACCAAAAAGTGTGTCGATAAATCTGGCAGATAATCTGTATATGAATGGATAGTTAAAGTAATTAGTTAGTTGCAGCTCTGAAACACATTACATACATAAACTCAATGGGCTGTTGTATTATATATGTATGGGACTGCATAATACTGTATCATGCGATGTTGGTCTACCTAGTAAGACACAGATGGACAGAAAGAGATGTTGTTAATATGATAAACTCTCCCACCTCCAGATCTGTTTCCATGAAATCAAACACCAGGCTGATGTTAGATTTGTGTCCGAAGGCATCCAGCAGCTAAAAACACAGCAAATATGGTGAATAGTTCAAATATATAAAGTTCCTTATTTCCCCCCTTACAAGAAATACCATTAACTTTTTTATTAGAATTCTGATTCTGACATAATAAATGTTCACTCACCCCAATGATATTTGGATGATGCAGTTCCTGCAGCAGTTTGATCTCTCGAAGAGCAGTCCTATTAATACCTATTAATCAGAAATAAAAGTCATTAACAGGGTGATGACAATGGGCAGCACCGAGTGTTAAATGTGTGCATCATCATTTACCATCTTTAGCCTCAGTTCTGTGGCCAACCTTAATCTGTCAGAAAAAAACAACAACATAGTGTTAAACATCAGCATACCATACACATGCTAACAAATGTCCAATTTTGAGCTTATTTATTGTACCTTTTTAATGGCAACTATGGAGTCGTTTGTTTTGTCCCTGGCTTTGTACACTGTGGCGAACTGTTGAAGAGAGAAAGGGAGAAAACGGTAGAGAAAAGTGTTGTTTTTTCAACATCACTGCTGCTGTAGTGAACACAGTAGCGTGGAGCAGCAAGGCTTTGTTGACATTAACAACCGGCTAACGCTTGATGCTAACATGTTTCTACACAGCCAGATAGGATTGGAAGAGAGCGGACAGATTTAAAAACCGAATCCACTCATATCTGTTTCCACCTACCTGACCCTCTCCGAGGAAATCCAGTTTCTCGTATCGTTTGTTTCTGGATTTTGCTTCAAGCGCCATGATTGCTAACTGTCACTTTCATCAGGATCCACTTCCTGCTTTTTTTAAAGGTCCGCGAGTTCTGTTTCCGGGTTAAATAACTTATTATATTGAGCAACTCCGCCACCTATCGGGATACATTATCACTACATCAAAAAATATAAAGCAGGTTTATGTGATTTTATGAGGTTTACAGGCAATATCTTTTGTGACAATTTCTATTTTCTATGCTGTGAAACCATTGTTTTATGTATTAGATTATGAAGTCAGTTTGTACCCATACACTTTATGACTATTTATCTATGTTTACAATAACCATGAACCACTACTTCTAATTCAACTAAACTATGGTGAAATAATCAGAATCAGAATACCTTTATTCGTCCCACAGAGGGGAAATGTACATTTGTTAGAGCCAAAAAGATAAATAATGTATGCACCATTGTAAAATGGGGTATTGGTTATATCGTTTAGGGTTTCTATCTATAAATATTACTGAAACTACTAAGAATATAAAATTATTTGACAATAATACAGTGCCAGTTTTTTTTAACTCAGATCCGTAACATTTCACGGATATGATGCAATATGCAGTACTGTTGTGTTCAGTTTGCCCCTTTTTTATCTTGCTTTTTTTTGCAGTTTGACATTGGCCTCTCGAGAGGCTCTTCTGTCAGTTAGGAAGGTTTTGTGATCCATGCACCACTGAACACATCTCTACATCCCATCTCCATACACAATAGATACCCTCACATCCCACAGGATTAGGCATGGCTTCTCTTCTTTGACCCTCCCCGCCTCTCTCTCTCTCTCTCTCTCTCGTCTCTCTCTCTCTCTCTCTCTCTCTCTCTCTCTCTCTCTCTCTCTCTCTCTCTCTCTCTCTCTCACACACACACACACACACACACACACACACACACACACACACACACACACACACACACACACACACACACACACTTCCATTTTGTGGAAGGAGTGTGAAGGATCAGCAGGCCTAATACACCCCTCAGTCTCATGCACATTCACATCCTGACAGCTCACAGATGTGACTGACAGGACCGTATGTGCCCATGCAACCATGCAGAGAAGAGGGGGGAAGAGAAGAGAAGAGAAGAGGAGAGAAGAGACTCTAGCAGAGGTCTAAATATTTAATGGCATTGCATTATCAACCTTTAGGGATGCACAGGCAGCCTTAATGTGGAACATAACTGTCCAGTGGCGGACATAACTCAGACCCACTTACATCACTCCCTCTAAAACAAATGTGACATATTGATGTCCTCCTGTAATTCTGATGTGATTTGAGGGCATTATTGTGCTCATTCCCCTCAGTCTCTCCCTCCGAGGCTGTGGATGAGGAGATCGGCAGCAGAGTTATGGAGGCGTAAGTGATTCTGGTGGCGTTTATACAGTTTGTCACAGTAAATCTTATGATAGTATGGAATACATTACACACTAACTCACTCTGGTTTTATGTTAAATTAGCAGATGGTGATGCTGTTGAGCTGATGTTGTGTGTATGTGTGTGTGTGTGTGTGTGTGTGTGTGTGTGTGTGTGTGTGTGTGTGTGTGTGTGTGTGTGTGTGTTCCTCTGTTTGACGGGCAGGAGGTTAGTGAAACCGCAGGGCTGTTTATCAAACTCATAGGAAGTGGGTGTTGTTGAGCGAGGACGTGCCGCACCACCACATCCTGCTGCTGGAGGCAGCTTCAGATGGGACAGTGTTCACATAATGTACAGTAAACAACAAATATAGGACAGGTGTTTTTGTGTGTGTGTGTGTGTGTGTGTGTGTGTGTGTGTGTGTGTGTGTGTGTGTGTGTGTGTGTGTGTGTGTGTATAGGACAAATATAGGACAGGTGTTTTTGTGTGTGTGTGTGTGCGTGTGTGTGTGTGTGTGTGTGTGTATGTGTGTATTTGTGCAGTACTGTATGTGGCCAGGGCCGCCTTAATGCACGGGCTGACCTGGGCTGAAGCCCAGGGGCCTATGGAGATCGGGGGCCTATCATGAGCCAATAAAAAAATAAAAAAATAAAACAAATTTTTTTTTTTTCAGAATATGAAACTTTTATTTCCAAAATCACACAATAAATACATTTTTGAAGCTTGTAAAGGGAAGATGACAGCTCTCACTCGCCACCCTGCACTTCCACAGCGCTGCCCCCCCCTCCCTCCGGCTGAAATTATGAATGTAAGGTGTATAGTAATCATAGATAACACGGCAGGGTCCGTTACAGTTTGTTTTCATCTGATTTCAATTAAACAACGTCTTGGCTTTCAGAATATTAAACTTGTTTCGGCAAATTCAGATGACAAATACAACTTTGAAGCTTGTAACGGCATAATACAAGCGGAGAACGGAGTAACTTGACGTCACAGCAGGCACAACAACAGCCGGTGTTTCTCGTGAGTGTTTTCCCCGGGAAACAAACACAATACACACAAACGCAAAAGTACACACACACACACACACACACACACACACACACACACACACACACACACACTCGTGAGCTTCCCCCAGACCAGTAATCCAAACGCAAATATCTTCCCTCCATACTATTTTGATCATTTGCTCCGCTAATCAATCAGATCGATGGATTCCAGAGATTTTTCTCAAAAATGATGACCCTGAAACAGTCAGTGGGCACCACTTAACAGCCAATCAGAATGAGAATATGTTTCACATGTGACTTATTAAAATTGCGAGTGATTGAGTGACAGATGAAGGTTGTTTAGGAGAAAATGTCGGAGAAGAAAAAGTTTGAGAGTGGCGCTCGGAAAAGGAAATTGTTGAGGGAAAAGGAGTTTCGAGACAAGCAGCTATTACAAAACATGCCAAAGCTTACAGGTTATTTTAAACCTGTACGCCAGGATGAGGAGGAAGGACAGATGAGTTCTGTACCGAGCGGCAGCGGCAGGGGCGGACTGGGACTAAAATTCAGCCCTGGAAACTGACCCAGTCCGGCCACATGAAATGTCAAATGTTAGAAATCCGCTGTTTATTATTTAAAGTTTTACGTCCGATTCGCTCCTTTTTTCCTCTCTGTACACAGCTCCAGTTTGGGCATTGGCCTGTCATCAGATTTCATTTTTAGTTGCTGCTGCCAGTACTGACAGTTACAGTACGAACTGAAGTTGATGCGATTTGATTGGATTGTGACTGAGGCATGACGTGAGCCTCATCTGATTGGTAAATCTCTCGATTTGTTTTCACAAAGGGAAGCCAATTTCGGCTAGCCTCCTCTCGCAACATAGAGTGCAATATACTATTTCACCATAACATCTAGGGGGCGCTGTTTCACTCTTTGTAAAATACTCAATGAGAATGGGGGAGAGATGGGCCGACAGAATAATTACCGAAACTAAACTAGGCCTAAGTGTTTTTATTTATTTATTAAAATTATAACTACAATCCAAAAAAACAGGGGAAGCCTGGCTTTCCTTGGCCTCCAGGAGAAAACGCCACTGAGTTCAAGGGATAATTCTCACCCACCTCTTGCTCTTGCCCTGCACTATGTGAGCTGGTTCTTCCACCAGCTCAACTCGCGCCCTCATCATGAACGCAGGAGGCTGGCTGTATATCTGAACTCGCGCCCTCATCATTCTCTTCATCATCTTGCACTTGTTCTAGCTGCTGCTGATAGTGCTTGTAGCAGCGCTGCTGCCAGAAAGGTCTGTCAATTTGCGACATTTATATGCTTCACCTGCGAGTGACTTCACCTTTTTTCTCTTGCCTTCTCGGCCCTTACTTTTTCTTTTCGTTTTCTTTGATTTGTATCCATGTTTTTTCATTCTCCCTGTCTGCCGCGGCGTCTAATCCCTTCTCTTCGTGTGGCCGGTCTTTTTTCTTCTTAGTGTGTGATTATTTGACAGATAAGAACCACACAACTGCATTAGCGGCCGCTGTCGGCCGTCAGCGCAATTTAAATGATGACGTTAAACAATTTTTTTTTTAGAGGGCCGGCCGTCAACGGCCCTTGACGACCGGCCGTTCTGTGGTTCTCCAGATTCTACAGATGGCCAGTCCGCCCCTGGGCAGCGGTGACGGCCGCGGGGCCTCGGAGCCAAGTAGGACGTCTGTTTCTGATAGCGATGGAGTAGCTGGAGTAGTTGGAGTAGCGGGAGAGGAAAAACAGACAGGAGGGACATTAACCGTTGGAGGAGATGGGAGGACGACGAGGACTTGCTACGTGGAGGGGAGCCAACGGCAACCGGACAGATATGTCACTCATCTGGAGGAGAGGACCAGGCGCGCGTAGAGTAGAGTGGAGAAGTGCGATCACAGAGCCTGCCGAGGCTATAAATGACTTTGATTTGTTGTTTAAATAGGGGGCCTACAAAAACTATCAGCCCCAGGGCCTGATGGCAGGTTAAGGCGGGCTTGTATGTGGCCACTTCATTCAACACTGCACAATGATTGTAAAGCACTGAATATTTGGCCGGTTGTCTTTGAAAGACAGAGAAGAAGAGGCTATTCAGGAGGTCCCTGAGGATTTTATATTGTTTTTACAGTTAATTTCCTCTTTGCATCCCCCTGCCTAACACACGTTCTGTTAAACAAAGTGACAGCTGATAATCAGATTTGTTTAAGCCACCACCCACATGCATTTCACAATACAAAGCAGAAAACAAGATCTATATATATATCTGAATGAAGTGACAAATCCTAAAGAAGCCATATCATGAAAACCTCACTTTTGTACTTGAGCACATACATTTTGGTATGTGTAGTTCTTATAACCCACAAACCCGTTTTTTGTTGGCCGCCAAAGTCAGAAAACATAGGATTCAATAAGCCAATCAGATTTGGCACATGCATACTCATTAGAACATACTGAACATTTCCCCCATCTGGTTATTGCATTTAAAAAGGGCAACCGGAAGACTTTAGACTGCAGACGTACTGACCATTGTTGTACACATACTTTAAAAAAAAACAGGCAACAATCTCTGTTGGAACTTGTCGGCAGGAAAGAAAAGTATCAACAGTGCCAGCAGATACTTACCAAAGGCAAGACATTGTCAGCTTGGTGGGTCAGGGGTTTAAAACGTAACGTTTCAGACTAAGAGAGAGTACAGGTATTTATAGAGTATCGTAACATATTGTGTTTGTTCATATTACATGTTAACATATTCTAGCTGGAACCCAAAATTGAAGTATGAACCTGATACAAAAGAGCATATGGCCCATTTAGGAGGAAAAACCACTGTCAAAATGTTTAACTTGCTTTGATCAAATTTTATAAAAGATGTCCAACAATTTTGGCTATACATTAGACTTTCTCTTTCTGTTTGAGTTGGTCATATATGAAATGTCATCTATTAGGTCATGACATCGGAAAGATAAGGTTTATACACAGAGAAAAGGAGAATGATTCAGCGTTTAGCAGTGCAGTATCAGACACCTGCTGTACGTTTTACTCATCAAGTCTCAGGGGAAGTGGTGGTGCTGTCACAGGGAGTTTTCCTCTTTGTTTCTGTTTTTGACTCTCACATAAAGGCACCCACACACACACACACACACACACACACACACACACACACACACACACACACACACACACACACACACACACACACACACACACACACACACACACACACACACACACACACACACACGACCGCAGCTGTATCTGACCACATGCACAGCTATAACACAACAGGATGTTGTAGGGTGGAAGTTTGAGGTGTGAATCTTAACACAAGCCCTAACAAACAATATCTGCTTCTGAGAACTAATTATTCATTATCCCTGTGTCTAATAGAAAAAATTGCTTCCACTCTTAATCTGGTGATTTTTTCTTATCTGAGTATGACTATTAAAACCTATTGAACCTAAATGTCTCTATTCTGACGGTGATTTACAGCAACCACTGACAGTCCCCAACATGAGTCACTTTACCCATTTCACGTTTATTCTTTCGATTGTCTGTAGTGACAGGAAAATAGGACAGCAGAAGGACAAACAGAAGGACAACCATTATCTCCTTTGCTTAGATTGGTTTACAACCAACGCAGAGATTCATGAAATTGGTGCTGTCAGTCCTGGGCTGCATTGTTAGACGCCAAAACTGTCAGTTTGAATAAATATTAGGGCAGCATTTTTTTTCTTTTTTCACTATTGTCTTCTTCCAGCCTCTGAGGCATCAGCATACACCGGGGCTTGTGGAGGACTTCAAGATGAACCCACTTGATAGCTCGGCTCATACAGAGACGACATTATGATAATGTCCCTATAAGTAGCAGGGGGATGGGCACAGTGTCATCTCTGCACATAGACAGAGCCAGCAGGGAGTCGGCAGTCAACTACATTTAGGGCTGTCTTTGTTGTTGTCTTAGCTCCCATCTGCGTTGTTGTTTTGTTCTGGTCTGCATTTCCTCTCAGACGTAGTTTTCACTCTCATTAGAAGAATCTCTATCTCAGCTCCAAATGGAGAACAAAGTCTTCTGATAACTCTTTCTCTCCCTTTATTTGTGTGTGTCTAGCATTGTATATGCAAGTATGATTTGCTGCAGGTCTCCCTTGAAAAAGAGATCTATGATCTCAATGGGACCAATCTGGTTAAATAAAGAAAAAGAAAAAGAAAAATGACTGCATGTGCAAATGGCAGGTGGCCACTTTATAGAGACAGTACACTATGTGCTGCGGTTCTGGATCCCTCCTTATTCTTTGTTTATTTGTCTTATTTGATTGTCGACATGCAGGAATTACATTTGGAGATTATATGTAGAGGTTGAATGAATGTGTCCCAGGACGGATTCAAAACCATGGTGGTGGGCTCACAGATCGCTCGCCTGGTACAGACTGCTATACAAATGATGGGGGTTAAAAACATCCACTTTTGATCCCACTCACATCCTCCACCCAGAGTTCCACCTCTTACCTGGTAGGAGATTCAGGGTTTCCAAGAGCAGGCTGCACTGCTACCAACACTCCTACCTATGTCCATTAAACTTCCCAACACTGTAATAGATGTAAATGTTGGCCATGAGGTTTGTGCAATACGTCACCATAGCTTTATCTTTGTGTTGCATGTGCAAGCTGTGGGTGGTGGCGAAGTCCATAGGGACTTGGCTTGGCAACTGGAAGGTCACCAGTTCAAGTCCCGGCAAGCCCAAGTGCTACGGAGGTGTCCCTGAGCAAGGCACCGTTCCCTACACTGCTCCCCGGGCGCCGTTCATAATGGCAGCCCACTGCTCCTAACAATAGGATGGGTCAAATGCAGAGAAACCATTTCATTACATAGTGCCTGTACTGTGTAATGACAATAAAAGTGCAACAACAAAAAAAGCTGCGTATATGTAAAGTCGTGCGTTAATAAGTTAGTGTCTTTTATTTTGCACTATGTAGTATGTGTGTTTTCTTTATCATCTGTTGAACTTCAGGATATAATCCAATACAAATGTCCTTGCAAGGACAATAGATGGTACCATACGGTATGGTATGGTATAGTACCTTAACGTGCTGTACCGTATCGCATCGTATCGTATCATATCGCATTCTGCCATACCGTACGGACAATAAAGTATATGGTGTGTTATACTATTGTATCGCACCTTACCGTACTATCGTATTGTACCATACTGTACCTTATTGTATCATTTATAGGTACACTGAATGTGTGTGATACAACTTAGGGCAGAAGGCTTTATGAAGGTAAATGATGGAGAAGAGAAGGCCATTGTGGTTCATCAGAGTGTATCAGGAGCTGCAGATAGCAGCGGTAGTGTGTTATCCAAGAAGTAATTTGCTTCATTAACCCAGCCGGATCACTGAGGCCTCAGTAATCAACCCTGCCAAACGTCCCATTAACTTCTCACTCTATCAGCATGGCCCTTGCTCCTTCGGACACACACACACACACACATACACAAATGCACTTTAGTTACACAAAATCTGCAGCACACAAGACCGTGCTATCTATCAGACCCACAATTGCTTGTTCCTTGCACGCTTTCACTATCTTACTCACGGTGAAGATCTTTCCTCCTGCACACACACACACACAACACACCAAACACACAAAAACAAACACACACACACACACACACACACACACACACACACACACACACACACACACACACACACACACACACACACAACCACACACACACACACACACACACACACATACACACACACACACACACACACACACACAGAGACACACAGACACACACACACACACACACACACACACACACACACACACACACACACACACACACACACACACACACACACACACACACACACACACTTCCTCCCTCTCTGCTAACCCCATTACTTCTGTCAGTCCCAGGGGTCTCTCAGCACTGATGAACCCTCTGCTGCCCTGTGAGATTAGTGGACTCCCTGAGAAAAGCCCTTTATTGATTGAACGTGAGTCTCTGCTGCTCACAATGTCAGCTCAAGGTTAGCACGTTGACTCTCGCCCGCTCTCCTTCCCGGTGCAGTCAAGTGCTGTGCTTTGTTATGAATATCAGTGTGTTATTATTATTTAAGCTCTGCTGAATCCACTGCTAATATTATTCATAAAGACAGTTAACCAATTATTGACATTCACCTTCAGAGTATCTTCTCTTGCTCTTTCAGTCCTTCTCTCCAATGGCCCCTCTTGCAACATTTGCCAAAGCATTCCCTCTTCACATTCTTCATCTCAATCTCCTTTCTCCCCATCCATGAATCCACAGAGGAACTGTATCCGCATGAAAGCTCCAGCGTTTGGTAAAGTGGTTTGAATGCGGTTCACTTGTATGTATAGCAAATCAGGCATTTACTTTGCATCCCACTTAAGGGAGTGAAGATCTTCCAGACAAAAAGGCAGGGAGAGATGAGGGAATGGGGGCAGCGCTCAGTCTGTAATAGAGAGTTAGATAAGTGGCTGGATTCGGGAAGACAGATTGATCTTTTTGTGTTGAACTTGATGAACATGAATGATGCACCAGATTTCCTGTAGCGGTGAATAGAGATGAAAGGATTATCTGGATATTTAGATCATTCAGGCAGGAACGTTGCCCTGCATTGCTGTCTCTTTCCATCCCATCATAATTCAATATTTACAGTTTAAGCTGGAAACTGCTCCCTCTTGGCTGCCTGTATCTGGTATCCATGGCAACAGATTTTTGAGAACAGAGTGCCGTCTGTATGTCTCTGTGAGTGTGAGTGTGTGTGTGTGTGTGTGTGTGTGTGTGTGTGTGTGTGTGTGTGTGTGTGTGTGTGTGTGTGTGTGTGTATGTGTGTGAGTGTGTATGTCTGTGTGTGTGTCTGTGTGTAATGTTTACTGATACTCTGCAATTGATTGGTTGTTGGGGAGCAGCTGTTGACCCCTCACTCTCAGGGGTCTCTTTGTATTCTTGCACACGTCCCAAATCAATATAGACACACATGACAACACACACACACACACACACACACACACACACACACACACACACACACACACACACACACACACACGTTTCTCATTCTATTTTTGTAAGGGCTTAAATGTATATGAGAGTCAAATTCGATCTCTTAAATCCAAAAATGTAACATCGATATACAAATAAAACAACATGTAAAAGAAGCCTAATCTTACTCGTCTTTTAAAATGAACTGTAAACCTTATTTACAAAACGATAATACTTTATTGTCAGATCGAGTCTGAAGTGTTTCTTGCATCACAGCAGCTCCTTTGCAACATCAACAAGGAATTTATGTAAGACAAGATACAAGGGAACAGACATTTGACATGACATCACAATCACGGAAGAGAAACATGCTCAAGACCCTCTAACGTTATTTGATCTGGGATTTAGTTCTGCATTACATTTGAGGATTGATAAGTGCAAAAAAAAGAATGCTTAAGTCTAACCTTATAACATTGCGGGACCCTGTATCTGCGATTTTATGATAACAATCTAATGTTCTATGTAGAGCTCAGCTAACCCTAAACCCAGTTTTAACTTGAGTTCTTTAATAAACATCTCTCCTGAAATATGCTGCCATTCAGTTTTTCTCTCTTCCTGGTCAAGACATTTGTTCCTTAAGAATATGGAATTAAAATGCACACATACAGTAATACAATGCTGGCCCATGCCCATAAGTGAAGGAATGAGCAATAAGGGTGGCTGTTGTTATGAGAACACTCCCAAAGAAATAGACACTCTAAACACAATATATTCACACTTATATCAACATGCCCAAACACAACACATTTGTGAATTAAATGAATGTGTCACCGTTGGGAAAGTGAAAAGCAAAAACACCCAAATCAATGAGGGCATTGCAGATTTTTTTCATTCCAAAGCTTTGAAACTGTGTTTGAGTGTTTACATGCTACTGAGCACACAATCACAAATACCACCCGCCTGCAATACCTCCTAGTGTGTGCCATACACGTGGTCACACACACACACACACACACACACACACACACACACACACACACACACACACACACACACACACACACACACACACACACACACACACACACACACACACACACACACACACACATACACACACACACACACACACACACACACACACACACACACACATACAGATGAGTAACAGCTAATAACTGTGGGGCACCAATGGAGAAAGGTCATCTGACATAATTTGCATTGCTTGTTAATGTTAAAGGATGTTTTCCATACAACGAAGGTCAAGGTTTGCATAGAGTCACTAAATAAACACAACTTCAGACAATAATGAATTAATGGAACAACTGTGGCCTGTTCAAGGTTGGTTGATGTGTTTTTTCCACCCTGCTGTAATTTGACATATAAAGGGGAAAGCCCCAGCACACACTCAACATACACACCCTTTAATCTACCTTTATCATCCACACAACACCACTCACACACCCACTGTTTCTTCCTCTGAAGCATTAGTGTGTTGTGGCAACTGATGTCTCACTGAACACACATGTTAAATCAGACTTAATTATACTCCTCCTGTCAAATAACATCTCACAGGTCATGCCCAGTAGTTGTGGTTTATGGGCAAACCATGTTTCTATTAAGACAAGGGTGATAAACTTTATTTTTAGGTTAGCCCACGGGTTTGTAAAATGTTTCATGTCAAAACTCCCCCAAGGATGTGTGAACAACATCTGATAAGATTAAGTACTTAGTAATGATTTGCATGGCTGTCTGTTGTAGATGAGGACTATGGAAACACTGATCTTGTTCTTTTTCAGTATACTTTAAAATCCATTCATATTGAATTGAAGACAAGATACTGTCAGTGTTTCAAAACTATTTACAAGATAAATGTGTTATATGAAAGGCCTATTTGAGATCATTAAATTAACATTCCCAGAACAAATGACTATAACTTCACTTCTAAAAGGGGTAAATTAATAATCTTTTTTCTCAAAGAAATGATAAACCTGTGAGTTGGATGTAGAAAAGTCAGAATCAATATAGAATTTTTTTATTTTAAAGTAAATTCAGATTGAACATAGTAAACATTTTTAAATTATAGTGTCCGTCCAAAAAATAAACATTACTTACTTATAGTGAAAACCACCCTTGAATGATAGGATCGGAGACTAAGTGCTTTAGGAATCCAAACTATAACATATAATAAGGACCCTGTATTAAGATTGATAAAAAAAAAGTGACATTTGACCTTTCTAGAGAGATTTAGAAAATAAAACCCACTTCTGGGGTCATTTGGGTGCATTTTCCATATCTCTGGCCCCCCTCGGTTGATTTTGATGATTGACAACTCTTTTTAACCGTTATAGCCAATAGAATTGAGGGGAAGTTCCTAAAATCCATCCAAACATTACCCATTGGTGAATTAGTGTCTGATGCATAGCCAGAATGCCCCGGAACCGGAAGCTGTCATACTCTAGCTTTCGTTAGCTCTCCGTTATTGACATAAAATTGAGTGATGGATTATCAGTAATCATTTCAAAGTGACACAGACACATTAGATTCATTTATGGATTAACCTTCAGCAGCGTTTTTATCGGTTTAATACCATTGAACACAACTTTTGATCAGAACACAGCAACGGTAAGACTTATTTTCCGATTTGGTCCCGTAAAGCAAATGTTGTTGTTGTTGTTTGTTGTCGTTTCGCCGCGAGTTCTGATCGCTCAGTGATGACACTAATACCTGTAGAATTTCTTCCTGTTAAGTGGATATGACACATTCATTTATTAAATGTTAAGAAGCCCTCAAACGCTGTTTCTTGCAAGATGTTGCGTTTTGCCCCCGCCCGCGGGGCCGTGGGGTTTAACTGTTAATCTGTTTTAGGATGTTGCTCATGTATGTTAGGCATGCTATTCTACTGTGTCTCTCTTCATAAGCCATTGCATTTGGTGTAGGTTTTTGCAAGTTGTTGTATTTTGTATTTGGTGCTGCTATCTAGGCCAGAGCACTTTTGTAACAGAAACTTGTATCTGATGTTAAGTGAGGCCCTTACAACAAAAATTAAAACAGTTACAATTTAATAACATATTTCTGGATGTCTAGGATTTTACAGGAATATGGATGTTCAAATACAGTTATCTGACTATTATCTGATCAATGTTGAAGTAACATGGCTTAAAGACTGGCCTTAACCAGACTGAGCAGATATTATTTAAACTGTCCTATAGTCAAAGAATAAAGTAAGGCAAATTAATATTTCGTTTTTGTTGTTTCCTACAACCTTTGGACAAATATTTCATATAGTTGCACTTAGATAAAGCCAATTAATGTTAAAATAAAGATTTCAGAGTCATATTTAAACATGTTGGCATTCATCTGAACCTGTTGAAATAGGTGCAAACCATCCCTGTGTCCATACAACAGAACAGCAGATCTTCAGCAGCGTTCACCCTGTGCACTACAGTCCCACAGGAAAAGGCCATGGGAATCAGGGGAAGGTTGTAGAGGGAATTGGGAAACGCGCGTGTGCTGCCAGGTGGAGGCGGTGTCGCTCCTCCTCTCCCCTGCTCTGCTCTGCTCGGTCAGAGAGCTTTCAGTCTGCTGGGTGAGATCATTACCAGACACCAGGCTCCGGGACCTGACATTCGCCGATCGGAAAAGCAGAGAGAGGGAGAGACAGAAAACCCTGATCCAATGCAACCGGCGAGGGAAATCGAGTTCAACTACCGCCTCGGCGCCTCAGTCTCCGGTACTAGCGGCTGATTACGCGGTCTTGTGGCTGACATTTTCCCGCTGGATTTGGGCTTGTAGTCGGATGCGGGCTTGTTTTGACTGCAGTAATAGTCCTGCTCGCCCCCCTCCTCCCCTACCGACCGAGTAGCGGATTTGCGAGGGATCTCTGTGCAGCTCCCGGAGTGACCGGCGATCCTGCACGGCCCGGAGCGTGTCTCTGCACCGCTGCCCAACACACGCGTCTATCCGCCTCAGAAAGATCTTATTTCTGTCAGGAATTGGACATAAGCGCCAAGTTTCCGATTGGATTTTCCCCCTCCTGTGCGGCTACCTTGCTCCTGTCATCAGATCGGCTGCACATCCTATTTTCGCTTTTTTCCCCTTTTCCAAAGCACCGTTGACGCCATTTTCCTCGGGGTTTTCTGTCAAAAAACATATATTCTGGCACCGTTTGACAGCTCCCCGGGAGGCTGTCATCCCATCCGTCGCTTGTGTAAAATGTGTCTAAATGGATTGTAAATGATCGTGATAAAATATTTACACGATAGAGTCGAGTGTGTGACAACATTAGAAATGGGTAAGTAGTCCCCGGCTGACTGGCCACATTCCACACCTGAATACACCTTTCCTATAAATGTGTTAATGTTTGTATGAATGTAAGTAATCTGATGTGTGTGCTCCTCTATATACCTGCCGTTTACATGCTACTTAAACCTATGTAGTTGTAATGTTAAGTGTCTTTGCCATTTTTATTCTTTAATTGACATTGCATTTCTTGCAGTCACATGCCAACAAATTCCGACTAAACACATGCACGCGTGCACTCACGCATGTAGACACAGACCACCCCAAACCATGCTGTACCACTCAGTCTCCATCATTATTACTGTGAAATACCTTTGTAATTAGGTAACAGTGAGATAACACAGCTAATTAGGTCAATGTGGTGAAGTGTCCACTACAGGCTGATGAAGGAGCAGCTCAAACACTGCTGTTCACACTCTTAGTTCACATGTTGTTCTACTGAGGTAGACCCTCTGCATCTTCACTGACATTGATGATCCATCACATAGCATCACAGTCTTTGACATGCAGCATGCTCCTCCAGTCTTTGCTACTGTATGTACCATTTAACTGTTTCTTATGGAATTTCTGAAATATTTGCGGTGTGGATGTTTTTTTTTTTGCTTGTCGGGTTGTAGAAGCTGGAGACAAATGTCACATGATTGATGTCAAGTGCTGTGGAAGTAGCAAACTGAAGCACACTCATTCCTCACCTTGTGTTTGTTCTGGTTTGTTTTTCATTAGTAGCACTAAATCCAGCTTGAGATGCCATCACACAAACAACATTGAATTTCGATTGCTTGGTTGAAGCCAGCGCTACTCTTTTCTGGTTACATTTAATCAAGAGCTGATCACTTTCTCGTAGGGGTCAGAAATGGCATGGCCAAAAGTGATGGCAATGCTTTGGCTTTGTGGAGACAGGTGAAAGTGAATGACAGTCCACTTCTGTTATCAGCAGCTCCCAGAAACCTCAGTCTCAACCACAGCAGCAGAAGATAAATAGACCAGCTCTGGATAAGTCAGGTTAAGTGTGGACAAATGGTCATGTCTCTAGGATATATGGGAGTGAATGTGTGGAAAGGAGCAGTGGATGAAGGAGTAGTACAAGGGCATGAGAGGAGAGGCATTTTGTAAGAGAAGTGCGTGACTAGATGGAGAGAAATGGGGTTGAGGGATGGATAATAGAGGTGATTCAGACTTGGAGGGAACCATCGATCTTGTCTTGTTAACAGGTTTGCCGTAGGTGAAACTCTGGCTGCGTTCTTGTGGTTTAAAAGTATGAAGCATTATCAGGTAATGAGATGTCCGTGCCACCTTTAAATTAAAGCATGAGAAATCGATTAGGTGTATCCCCCTTCTGAGCTGGATACCTCTGGTCGGAGTAGGATCACAGAGAGAGGGTGGAGGGAATGTGAACGGGATCCAAGGACAAATCTAACTGTTGGCAGGCTCTCTTTACAGAATATCAGCACTGGAGCACCTTTTGGCAGAGCTCACAGAAAAAGGGAGGGAGGGAGAGGTAGGAGGTGGAGGGTAAAGGAAAGAGGTAGCACGGAGGAGAGGGGAGAGAACAGAGGTTTGGGGAGGGGGTGAGGTGAGGGGAAGGAGGAAGACAGTTGGGGAGAAGGGGAGGTGTTTTGCTGACAGCCATTTTGTGGCTTCTGCTGCAGTTAAAATGGTTTAACATTCATCTGCTTCTGCGGGGTAGTTAGGTGAGGATGGTTTTAGTGCTACCTGGCATATGGCTCATCCAGAGATGTCTGTGCATGTGGGACCGCAAGGCCATCATTTTCTATTATAGCTGTCCCGCACATGGTACTTTATGATTGTCCTTCTCGCTGCCCTACAGCTGAACACGTGTCATCCTCGCTGTGCTGTGGAGAGAACGCTTTATTCTGCATTTCAAATCCAAATAGAAGTATGTAATGTTCACTTAAAAAACAGAGTATGCTCTTTGATGTGGACAGGTAAAAACATGTAATTCCAGTACCTCTCTGTGCTCTGAGGCAGAGGACTAATAGACCTCCAGTTTGAAAATTCATGCTTGTGCCCACTGGATTTGTAAGTATTGGAACGTCGGGGCCATTCCTTTTGATATCTCTCCAACCAAGGATTGGATCCTTCTAGAAACATTGGTTTATGTGATTGCCCCTTCACTAGAGGGCTGAAATAAAAGGAGATAAATGGAAAATGAAAATGGCAGACAGACAATGTTCATCATCCCTCTGAGATACTCATCTACAGCCAGGGATGGCCAAGTCTGTACTACACTCTCACATCAAAGAGAAAGAGAAAAAAGGGCTCTTCACCTTGTGCAATCACACGGGCGTTTGGTGTGCTTGTGGATGTGTAAATGTGTGAGCATGTTAGTGTGTGAGCATCTGTCTGCATGTGTGTACGAGCTATTTGTGAGTCTACCTCAGGCACTGGGCTGCTGGGTATGCAGCCTTAAAAGGTTGTGTTTCTGCTGCCATCTCTCTCACTCTCCCTCTCTCAGTGTTTCTCACTCAGACTCTGTCTACCTCTGTTATGTCTGTCTGTATCATTCCCTCTCTGTTCTGTCCGTCTGTATTCCATTATGGACGTTTTATCGTAATTGTTTTCAAAGGACACAGCAAAATGTTGGAGGAGTGTCTCGTTCAAAGCCTCTTGCATCCAGCACAGCCAATGACCTTATGCTATTTGAGAGGGAAGCTGGTTAGCGCTGTTAGTTTTGAGAACATAATAAAGCTATTTATGCAGTGAGTCTGGCCTCTCACAACCACCCTGCTGTCTGAGGCTAGTCGAGGTGTGTATGCGTGTGTGTCAGTGTGTTTGTGTGTGTAGGAGAGAGAGAGAAGGAGAAGAGACAGTGAGGCTCAGGCTAGGCAAGGGAGGCCCGAGGAGGGGTCAGACTTACTTAAACTCTCAGCCCGTCTGCCAGTAACTGAGCACTAACACAGCTTTGGGCAGCGAGCTGTGAGGGAGGAGGAATAGTCATGACCCAGCTAAGTGGTTTACACAGTAATAGCTCAGAATGAAGATTGTACTAATGTATGACACCACTTTGTTGTCATACTGGGCCATAGATGTGAGGGGAGTCTTAAGAGCAGCACCCTGAGTAGATAGTTTATGTTTGCATGTGTGTGTGACCATTTGTATGTGTGATGTTGGCAGCTGCCTCTTTTTCCTGTCATTGTCCAAAGTCACATGACAGACAGGGTGGCTTTCACACATGCCATGAGGGCGAGTCACCAAGCTGACATTAGGGACTGGGAAGTTCCTGGAGGACCAAAGATGGTCATGTGGGCGCTGTACGATCAGGTTGGGACTAAGCCTGGACTCATCCCTGTACAACTTTTAATACTCAAAGGTTACAAAGGGACCACAGTGGTGGTTTTGCATGTGTTAGTTAGCCCATTAAATGCAAATCACTTTTACTGTACATAACTGCTCACCATTTTCCTAAACATACCATGCTTTCTTGACAGATTTTCAAACTTCCAGACAGCTAGTGGTTTCCATTGGTTTTTAATGGGGTATGAAAATAATCTGGCAGACTTTCCTGAGTAATCCATCAAACTGAACATTTAGCTTCCTAATATGTGTGTCAGTGTTACTGATTGATGTAACCCTTGTTGACCATTGGTTATAGATGAGCAAGATCTGTTTTGAATACTTCAATTTGATGGGATAGTTAAAGTAAGGGGGCTCTGACTGTGATTATGTACTGCCAAAAAGCATTGCACTTCAAATAAAAACATCAACTACAGTGTAGAAATAATTACAGTGTTTTTAGAGTTGCTTGCATTAGATAGGTTGGGAGGAAGCATTTTCAGAACAGTCGCTCCTCAGAAATATATTACTTTGTGAAATGAATATAACATTAAAATAAAACAGACTAAAGACTCAAGTTCCTTTTCATATTGCACTTAATAAATGAAAATCCAATACGTAGGGCTGAACGATTAATCGCGATTTTAAATGATGCAATTAAAAAATCGCAAAGCCTGCAACGGAAGTTTCATGTAAATTTAGTTCTTTCACTCGTAGCTCGGGCTGCGGGGGTGCTAGAGACGGGAGCACGTTGATACGACCTTCCTAGCCGGAGATATGGCCGCATTTTACAATAAACTTCCGTTGGGTCGCTTAAAAACAAAATCGCAAATCGAATCGCAATCGCAATATCTGTCCGAAAAATCTCAATTAGATTATTTCCCCAAATCGTGCAGCCCTATAATACAGTAAGATTGGAAAGCAATCTGAAAAGTAATTTGCTTTGGAAAATGACCGGCACAATATAAAGTTGGCCGTGTATTATAGGCAATTTAGAGTTCATAAGCTTTAACATCCAAAACCACTGTAATGGTCCTCTAGGTCTTTGCCATACTTAACCACCATGGGTCCACCAGAACATGCATCCATAACCCATATGAGTCAGTTTTGAGACTGTGGTTTCACATTGGCAAACTTAAGGGCTAAAGAGAGAAAACTAACATTTTCATTTTCATTTAATCTAGAAAAGCAAAATAAAAATGATCGACTATTGACTTTGACCTCAGGGGTTGGAAACATTCACTCAGTATTACACTGAAATACCTTTGTGGATTAAGATTATTTAATCACACTGTAAGCAGGAAGCGGCACAGTAGTACAGTGTTAGGCACTTTCGCCATCTGATGCATTGGTTCTCTCTGGGTGCTCTGGTTTCCTCCCACATGCCACTTAGGTTAATTGGTGACTCTAAATTGCCCATGTGTACCCTGTGATTGTCTGGCGACCTGTCCTGTAGACCACCTCTTGCCCAATGTCAGCTGGGACCCACTAAAAGGATAAGTGGGTATAGCTGGATTGATGGACTGTGAGCATGTGCTGTAAGGCCTGTTGGGTATTATGATGGGGATCAGCTGTTAGTACAGTAGCATGGGCTGGTACAGGAGTGCACACAGAGAAAACACACACATTCAGAATGTCAGAGAGAGTGTATTAGCACAATGCTGGAGGTGGGTTATTCTCAGTATATGCTGTCAGTCTTTTTTGCTCTTGGGTCAGTGTAAGTCTGCAGTAAACAGTAAGCTTTTACTTCAATCATGAACGCAGGTGGTGGTCTAGTCTGGGTTCACATCAGTGTAAATGGTGTCAGTTTAAGCTCAGTGTGTGAGACAGCATTCCCCACTTCCAGCTCAGTCATGCCTCATGTCATATTGACTGATGGGATTCCCTGGAGCTGTAGTGAGAGAAGTGTAGTTCAGTGTTTGTTTTGGTTGCTTTCTGTGTATACGCTTGCGTGTAAGTGCATATGTGTGTTGATGTAAGTATGTAATATATATCTGCGCCCAGCATGTGCAATGATCCAAAAAGGAAAACCTGAATCCTGTGAGAAATGGCTACCACAACGTTTTCTCTGGAAATAAACAGCAGCAGCGGTGAATAAGTGCACACTATCATTTCTTATGTGTATCAATGTGCATGGAGTGTATGGAGGGTTTCATGCATGTGTATCAATGGCATTGCATGCGGGTGTAAAACAGCTCAGACGCTGGTTTTTCCAGACCAGCTCGTAAACCACATCTGGGGAAAGAATTTAGATTCCTTCCCTCCGTCTTTCTCTGCTGCCTTCACTTCTCCCCATGTGTGATTTCCCCCCTCCTTCCCTGCTCTGGTGAAAACGAGAAAAGAACAAAAAACAGAAGTCAGCTTCTTTCATTTTTTCTGTCTTGTGTCCTCAGGCTAACTTCACCCTGGTTTTAGAGCAGAGAAGAGGAATGTCATATTTTGCACTGATCACTCTAGTTTCTGCACGGCTCTCAGATCTGTCGTGATGGGGGATAGGATGAAAGGGAGGGAGAGAAGATTAGCAAAGAGTGAGTAAAGAAGAGAGTAAGGAGAGAGGAAGGCAAGTGTTGGTGGGTGTCAAAAGTGAGCGTGTTTATGCAAGGTACAAAATGCAAATGAGAGTGCTGCAGCATGCCCCCACACAGTGATGAGCCTGTGAGTTAGTCTTCATACAAGACAGGCAACTAATGATGCTGATGACAGCAGACAGGCCTGTGCTGAGAGTTAACACTGGAATGAAAGCAATGCTGATAACAGGACTCTGCTTTAATTCTTTCCCTAATCATATCCTTCACCTGCTCTCTCCGCAGACTGTCCCTGGCTTTGCCGTGTTCCTGTGGGACACCCAACACCCCAGTAGCTGATTGACAACAACTCACCAGTCCGACAGACTACTGTTCTTATCTTCCTATTGGCTGGCTGCCACAGCTTCCCCCATCCTGACCTGGCTCTGGCGGGAGCGTGGATGGAGCCAAGGGATCTGGTTGGCTTGGCCCGACCCAAAGAGGCGGAGTTACAGGGAGGCAGGGTGGGGCCCAATGAAGCGGCTCGGGAAGGAGCAGGGGGAATCGGTTTGGCGCGTGGTGATGATGTGATTAACGGTGCCATCAGCGAAGGGGAGGGGCTAGAGGAGCAGGTGGAGGCGCTTCTGGAGGAGCAGGAGTTCTCCATCAAGGAAGCAAGTTTCCAGGAAGGAAGTCTAAAGCTGAAGATTCAGACCACAAAGCGCACGAAGAAGCCCCCCAAGAACCTTGAGAACTACATTTGCCCACCGGAGATCAGGATGACCATCAGACCTCCGGTTGGAGAGGGCAAAGGGGGGCGGCAGGGACGGACAGGAAGCGGGGCAGGGCGGGGCCAGAAAGACGACGAGCGAGGACCGCCCAGAAAAAGGGTAAGTCTATATCCCTGGAATCGCTGCCTTGTTTCTGATCTAAGTATAGGTGTGTTTTACTGAGTCAAAAACCTGTCTTTATCTCAACATCTTCAAACTGACCGCTTTCCCACTCGTACACTCCACCTCTTTCTGTACCTCTCTCCCTCAGTAGCTCGTTTCCCTGCTTGGTTACACAGGGTCAAAGTTTGCTGCGTAATTGAAACCAGTCATGGCTAACAGAGATCACAGTGACACACACACTAGCACACAACACACACACTCCCACTCACATAGGAGCTGAGAATAGAGCTGACATAAGCAGGTGACAGCTGGTGTCTGCTCTCTCCATTTGTGGTCATATACACCGAGACCTTTCCTGTCTCCTCTTCTCTCCTCTTCCCTCTTCTGCTTTAATGAAATCAGCTCTTGTGGGTCACGCCCCTTCATCCCCCTCCTCCATCACACCCTTTACACACTGCACTGGTGTTTCTGTGTGTGTGACACTGTGTACGTACAGGTCCTTTGGGGAATCTAGTGTTTGTAGTGTGTGTTGACCTACACAGTGGTGTATGTGTCCAAACCTGACAGCCATCTCCATGTCACTGAGCCCGACAGGCACAGCAGGAGCGAAGGCGTCATGTTGTCAACATGATGCAGGGCTGCGTTTTGTTCTGTTGTGCTTCAGTCTTGTGGTTTTAGATCAATAAGAAGCTCACAAGGTAACTGCATTGTCAGGTATAAGACAAGGTACTGTCAGTGTTAAAGAGGGGTCTGATGCAACCCCAAAACATTTACCAGTCAGCCCCATTAGAGATCTTTCAATGAGGGAAATGTGGACATGTCTAATGGCTCATATAAAAACACCCCTCTTACACGGCAAATTGTCTCAAAGATATCAGGGCTTCAAAATCTGTCAATCAAAGGACATACATCAGTCAGCCAATTAGAGGCTTCATGCTGATAATCCTCTCAATTAGGCTACCTGTTGTGTCATAAAACCAGCTGATACATTTGTACACATCTTTCGCTATATTACTGCTTCCAAAAAAGGAGCTGAAAGATAAATCTTCATCTGTCACAAGATAATTAACAAGAGAGACATAAAAAAGCATTCTCCCTTAATAATGTATTCTTATGAATATATATTAGTTGGTAGTTTTGGTTATCCAGAAATCTAACAGATTTTCAAATAAAGCATGCTTTTGATTAAACCGGTATAAACCAGTAGACATTTGCAATTGGTGACAAGGGGCTCGGATACAATTAGCTTCATAAGCCATACAGGTAATAACGGCTGCTATACATGTATGTATGTTGTGTTTCTCAAACAAGAGGGGAATTGGTTGAAATCACCAACCCGATCTGACACCTCAAAGTTTGAGTGGTGAATCATTTTTGAAATTCAAACAAATTGGAAAGAAAGCATGTGGGTGTCGCTTTGTCATTTAGCGGCAGATTTCAACGTCATCCAAAGCCACAATTTCAGCTAGTTGTCGGTTGGATGTGTGTTTTATCATCAAAGAAAAATGGCTATGAGTATGTCTGACCTGCTGTGGAGTTTCTGTAAATAGAGTATGAAAAGCCTTGTTTACCACGATCATGTTCAGAGGCAGAACATTGCTCTCTGATATTTAGGCAGCCATTACTAATCCGGCACCATTGGTCCCCATTTGGAAACCCTCTGCTACAGTATGATTGACAGAGGTTGTCATAGTGACAGGGATAGCAAGCTGGTCCCTATTGAGATTTGGTGAGGGGAGGGGGGGTAGTGAAGGATGTGTTGGTGTTGATTCAGATCAGTTTCAACCCTTCATACCCTACACTCTGTCCCTCAATCACACACCCCCATCCCCCTTCCCTCTACCCCCTGCTCCCCCCCCCCCCCCCCGACATCCTTTTCCCTCCATCCACCCATCACCTGCCACCCCAAGGGTGTAATACAGGCAGGCTCAGTGGAGAGGAACGGGTTAAAGAGAGAGGCTGGGCTGCTTTCTGTTTCTCTGTTTCTCCCCTCATGTGTGTGAGTGAGTGTGTGTGTGTGTGTGTGAGTGTGAGTGTGAGTGTGTGCGTTGAGGTTAAATACTCTCTTTGTGGTGTGTGTGAGGCTGTGTGTCAGGAGGGGAGGGGAGGCGAGAGGGGGAGCAGATGGACAGCCTCTCTGCTCTCTGCTGTATTGTGTCCACTTCTTCTCTTTCCCTCTTCCTCTTTTATCTGTCCCTCTTTCTTCGCTTTCCCCTCAGTCTTTGCTTCCCTCATGTCTTCCTCTTTTCACTCACTCTTTTTCACCACTCTTTTCTCTCCCTCTTTCACCCTCTGTTGTCTTGTAGCAGATGGCAGCGTGGGGCAGCAGCAGCGGCAGCAGCAGAGCAGAAGCCAGAGTGTGAGCAGGAGATGGAGAGAGGAGAAGGGGGTTGTGGAGAGAGGAGGGGGAGAAAGGAGGTGGGGGTCAGGCATATGGAGAGCCTGGTTAAGGGGCCCCCTCAGAGGGAGTGTGTGTGTGTGCGTGTGGTAGTGTGGTGAATAGAAAAGGAGGAGAGGTAGGATACAATAGATGCCCATTAAGAGGGAGATTTGACTCTAATGGACATAGAAGGGGGGAGAGGGACAGACACATAAGTAGGTAAACATGTAAAATGGTGCAAATAAAGACTTTAAAAAAGCGCCTTTTATCCAGTCTCTCTCTTGTAGAATCTGCTGTCAAAACTTTTCTCCTCCTCTCTCCGTTAAACTTTCTGTTACTCACTTGTGGGAACTGGCATGTTCCAACTTCATATAGGAACAGGACCCATGCAGAAACTTGACGAAACACTTAATGCAAATACTGTAGGGGTTACTGAATTCAAATTTGCAACTGACTTATTCAACAGCAGATACAAGGCATAAATGGTCCGTGTAAGAATAATTGCAGATTATAAAACAAATTAAATAACTCATTATTTACTAAGTAGTGCACTTGACCTAACCCCCTGCTATATTACATACTTCCATCTCGATACAGGTCATTTCTTAACTTTGTCAACGATATATATCACTAAATAGCATGTTTTCTGATCATTCAATATATGAAATATAACAAAGCCTTTTTTATACTCCATACACCTTTATGGTTTGCTCCAGCTTTGTTCCCACTTTCAAGAATCGGAACACATAGCTCTGTTGCCGCTTTGGGACATGGTTCTCATGAGATTGCAATACAAAGGAAGTAGAAAGAAATGTGCATCAGTCTTTTTTTTCTTTCTGTTTTGATCTTACATATCACACAGCTGTTATATACATGTATATACACAGGATATAGTGCTTTCACATTTTCCATAATAGAAGGAAAACAGTAGTCTCCATGGTGTGGACAATCCCACAATAGAATTTACAGTTGTCAGCAATGTCAACAATACTTAAATGACCAAAAATCTGTATTTTCTGCTCACTATAGAGAACCGCAGTGACGCATCCTGTTTACCAATGCCGGTTACTTCAATAAAAAGCAATGGGATTTCTCCATAGGGTTTTGGAAAATATCTGGAAATAAGGTCTGGGTTTGACACAAATTGAAGAGACAGATCACGTTTTGTTCTACGACATTAAATACATCAGCAGTGACCCCACTGGTGATTTTTGAAGAGTTGACGTGTCTGAAAAACGATGGTTGTTAACAAGTGGCTGAATAGGACTACATAAGTTGTCGAGGCCGTTTTACGTCATTACACCGAACACGTAAACACTCCCGCTAAATTTGTTTGCCCTATTCTGCTTGAAAGCAAGTACCTGCCTCCTGCAAACTGTTAAAACAAATGCTTCAACTTGTACAATTTTGAATCTGTAGTTTTGAATATGGCTCTTAAGTTGGCGTGACGTTGAAGCTGAAGTTCGTTTATAGCATAACGTTAGCATTTTGCTTCTGGCGACTAGATTTATGATTCGAAAATTATAAAAGTAGGATAGACATGTGGATATTATCCGGCTGAACAAAAAGTGATCCGTCTCTTAAATGTGTGTCAACCACAGACCTTATTTTGAGCTATTTTCCCAAATCCTATGGAGAAGTTGCATTGGTTTTTGACGAAGGAACCGGAAGGAGTTTACTTCCGGGTTTTAGGACGCGTCACTGCGGTTCTCCATAGAGTAAACTACTGAGTATCAACTATGTAGGAGTAAGTGACCAAGGTAGTGATTTCGGACACAGCCATACTAAGGAGAAGAGGAAAAAGTTGTAATTTCCCAGTCTGCACCCACCTATCATAGCAGGCATCTATAACTGGGAGGTCAATGAGCAGGCGCCCGTGTCAGGGGACAGACCCACACACACATAAACGGGATATGATGGGCTCCCCTTCTCTGTCTCCAGCTGACATCACACACATGCTGAATGTCCCCTCACACACGGCTCTTTGTCTGGGCACGCTGTGTGTGTTTGGAAGATGAATGTTTGTGTTCTAACGGATTGGGTCCTGGGTCAACCACTGCATCACTCCTCCAGACACACATGCCCACACGCACACACATAGACACAGTTATTGATCCAATAGCTACACGTGGGGGAGCAAACGCAAGCTAAAACGCATGCACTCTCTTTCTCTCACACACACTCATACACACATTCATAAAGAAACACACACACACAAATCATGCTGAGCAGTGATTGCAGTTAGAGAGAGTGTTTTCCTGGTTATCTGTCCAGTTCTCTGGACGTGCCAAATGTGGCTCTTAATCCATTTCACTATCTGTGGGGAGAGATAAGCCAGAGCTTTTCCAGGAGTCCAGGCCAGACTCTCTGTGTGTGTGTGTGTGTGTGTGTGTGTGTGTGTGTGTGTGTGTGTGTGTGTGTGTGTGTGTGTGTGTGTGTGTGTGTGTGTGTGTGTGTGTGTGTGTGTGTGTGTGTGTGTGTGTGTGTGTGTGTGTGTGTGTGTGTGTGTGTGTGTGTGTGTGTGTGTGTGTGTGTGACCCTGATGCTATACACACACTTATCTTGTCTTGACAGCCCCTCTGCTTGGTGGTCCCCCTGGCTGTGTGTGTGTGTGTGTGTGTGTGTGTGTGTGTGTGTGTGTGTGTGTGTGTGTGTGTGTGTGTGTGTGTGTGTGTGTGTGTGTGTGTGTGTGTGTGTGATGATGCTTGGTGGTCTTCCAGCAGTGTTTGGGATTATTATGTGTTAGTCAAGTGCATTCACAAGGAAATTAATGCTGCCACAGTTGCCACGCCAAAC